>NW_017253372.1:574565-774856 GCF_001642045.1 Paraphaeosphaeria sporulosa | reverse complement strand
ATCAAGGCCGGTGGAAGGAGGCTGAAGAGCTGGAGGTGCAAGTGATGGAGACGAGAAAGAGGGTGCTTGGGGAGGAGCATCCAGACACGCTGACCAGCATGAGCAATCTTGCCTTCACGCTGCAGTCACAAGCTCGTCATAAGGAGGCTTTTGTACTAATGGAAAGATCCTTCCTCCTGCGCCACCAGGTCCTTGGGGAGCAACATCCTGATACACAGTCGTCACTGGACACGCTGGCTAGCTGGCGAGCGGATTGTAGTGACGAGGTGTCGTGACGTCACCTCTATGTGTAATGTAGATCTTAGTGCCTAATGCCATAAATTACATAATTTTAGTAGCTTGTGAATCTCAAAGGTATGTAGTAATGTAGTAGCTACTAGGATATTTTGTGAAGGGTTTTAATCCACTCACTATAGTGACTCTATGCAGAATTACGATGGATCTATGTTAGAAGTGAGTATAAAGCCTGGCTGACTGTAATGTCTGGAAGAACAGCTGCCTATAAGTTGGGAATAAGAGCTGCCTAAGGCGGTGAGCTTAGCTTAGAGCCATAATTCTCAGCCATAGTGTAACTTATAAATATCTTAGCATGCTACTGTAAGCTACTGCGTACTAAAGGCGGCCTAGTAGTATATGGCTGGTTAGATCTGTTTTGATGATGTTGTCGCCAGCGTGGAGAAACTACTAGGATACGCACTCTTCACGTTAAGCTGACCTTTTGAGGCTGCAGTCTTGAACTTCACTATCTTGGTTTCGTTTCTGACCCGACGAATTCCTTACTAATATCTGTCGTCGCCAAGGAACAGGGGGTTAAAAGAGGAGAGTTGGTCGACGGTAGTGACAGAACGAGCGACAGCATAATCAATAACGCGTTTTTCGGCGTCAGAAGCTGATGAGCTGTGAGAGTGCAAGCTACAGAATAGATGCGTATTGCGCTTGTCTGTATCAAAGCCCCCCGGGAAAAATCCGAGCGGCCGGAAGAACAGGTGTCCCGTTACACCGTGCGTCCCGGCACGCTTGGACAGACGTTATTCGAGGAAGATTTACATCATCATTTAGCTTTCATTGCTATGAACATCGGTACGACATTGCATTTACGTGTGGAGGAAAGGGTATTATGGAAGGCCTTACCAGGGGATGTATGCAATGGTTCACTATTACCGATACGAACCACCTCCTTGTCTAGGCAATTTCAATCAGAATCACACTGCTTTGCGAAGTTAATATGAGTGTTCGTGAGAGACCAGCCAGGTTCGCGATATTCAGGTTTTGATGGTTCCAATTAACGTACTTTCCAAGTGAAGCAATGCTCTTCGTCCTAACTTTGATGTTCAAACTGAATTTGGTGAACAATGGACGGCTAACAACGATCCCGCGCCATATAGCTGCAATTTCATGGAACCAGAACTGTGTCAAAGTCTCATGTACTGTACGCCAGCCTGGGTTGTATGGGTATGGTTCGAACGTCATGCATACACGGCAACTCAGCCGGACGAAACAGCCGATGATCCTCCCTGCTTCTAGGTGGTTTGGTTTTACATATGGCAACTCGAGAATTGTTCGCAAAGCGCCGAGACTGACAGTTCCATTGCATTTTGCTGTGCTTTGTGAGGCAATCGCGTTCTTCTTAGTCCCTTTCGTTGTTCCTTGATTTTTTTGATGAAAACATGTTGTCGTACTGATTGATATAAGAGGAGAGACACACTATCATTGTTAATCTACTAGACCAAAAGCAATGAAATTGAACGCATTGTACTATCATGATGTTTAAACATGGTCGGTCGTTTCCATACACACATTGTAGTTTTGGAACCTCAGAGTATGAATGTGCCAGTCACATTATTTACAACTTCACGGTGATTGGATGCTTCCATGCTGACATCGGCAGAAACGGCAAACACGTCGCATACTGAGCAAGAGAAGACTCTAGTAGCATCTCCACTACTTGCGCTAGTTATTGTATGCAGCATCCAAACAATGGTCACGTCGAGATCGTGCGTACAGGCAGAGACCTCTAGTGGAACCTCGCAGTGGTAGCCGCTTCCAGACGAGTCTGCATTGGTAAAAGTTCTTCCACCAACTTAGACGCACAAATGGATAGAGTGCGTCTAGAGCAGAAGCAAATATTTCGTTAGTCCTTCTCTCAACCTTGCAAGCACAACGCTAGGCTAAGTTTATCCGTGCTCTGTTGCTCCTCAGATACTGAAATGGCTCGAAGAACGCAGACTCTTGTCCAGCTATTGTATATTGCTTAACTCATCCACGACTACAGCATATGGCACATTCGCAGTTGCTCCACAGACCTGGCGACTTGCGGGACATTGCTTGTGTACTTATCACAATCATAGGTTCTTGTTTGTTCGGACTGACGGCATTTGTGGCAGTGTGTACTGATTCGCATTGGAAATAACTGGCAAACAAGAGTATGTATTTAGCTGGTCGGGTTCCGCAGAGGATGGACTAAACGAAGAAAATATTTTTCAAAGATACTTATCCCGCCTTGCACGACATTTTTAAATCTTTCTCGCAAGCATGCCGGAAACCCCTCAAGAAGTCGATGCGAACACTCAGCCACGCAGTCGGAAGATGCTACAAGATCTCAAGATGCGTCTAAGCGACGAGAAGTTCGAGTATCTAACAGATGATCTTCCCTCTTACGAACATCTTAAGATTTTCCAGGACGACCAAAAAGACGTTTTGATTCAGTTTGGCAACAAGGAGGAGAGCAGGAAAGAGCCGATTTTCTTTTCTGTCACCGGGAGGACAAATTGGACCGATATCAAGAAGAATAAACATGGGTGGCAGAACGTCATCGAATTCATCAACGAATACGCAGAGGGTGATAAAACACCATTTGACTGGAGCGCATATTTGTACAAGGGATTATTCATTGGACCCCCGGAAATGGAGATCTCTGATGCCGAATCATCCGGGACTGAACATGTAATGCTCGGGCCGAGCCATGCGCTTCTCAACTACTACTTTCTACTGTGGGCAGCTAATTCTCGTCAGGCCAGGAATGTTCGTTTGCCGGAGACCTTTATGTTCGACAGAAACAAGCGTAGATCGTTAGTGAATGCCTTGTCAGAGTTACATTTGACAGGTGGCTTCAAGAACTACCGGCGCAATAAGCAAGAAACCCGATTCATTACTCCTTCCATTGATATCGCTAGCCGACCTGGGAAGACGATTCCTGGGGGCATGCTTATCGGCACTTTAGAGGAGGGATTACAGATACACCCACAACCCCCTCCAAAACGGGTACGATCTGAAACATATGCAGCGTCCAAAGATGCCACCAAGTACTCCTTATATTTCTAGCACCATTCAAAGTCTCAGGAGCTCCATCCCTAATCTGGCGAGTCTGCCTCCCTTGGACAGCATAGAATTGGAGAGTATCTCGGAAGATGATCGAGAGCAGATGCTCCCGCTACGAATATGTCTGGGATACAAAGATAGCCACAAAGTCTGGATGTACATCAATAGGACAAAGAACATTTAAGATCGAAAGCAGCGCTCAAGGACAACGCGGGACAGTTGAAGTCAAGCTGAAAGATAAAAAGGACATGGCAAAACTGAAAATCAGTCTGTCAGAGCCATTTCAGTCAGGAAAGGGAGGGGGTGCCTACATTGGTGCCATGCATAGCATAGGGAAGTACTACTTCTTGCTCGCTTGCGAAGGGAGGGGCCTCGACTTGCAAGACGATGATTGGTTTGCGGATCAAAAATTTGAGCAGTATCTTAGATCTGGAGCGAACGCGTATCACGCGAGGTATTCCCTGAAAAATGCCCAACATATGATGGTAAACGGAGAGGGAAATGGTACGGAGACTGTGGAAGCTGCTCAGGCGACTCTAGGGCTACTTTCCAATATCGGCAATTCATGTACGCCAGAGTCAACGCACCAGACACTGCTATCTCCAGCTTCGCCACCTCCCGACCAGCAAGGTCCCTCTCAAAGGTTGGACATTGAGGGCCAGTCGTCCATAATTACTGAAAGTCTTGATATTAATGGCAGGGACAGGACTTGGAACGAGCTCTTGAGAAGGAAAGAGGAGTTGGACGATCAGATCGAGAAGGCAGAAGTGGACCGAGACCGAATCGTCGCTGCGCTCAGGCAATACAAAGATAGCAAGCAAGCGCACCAAGCCGAGTAACTGCACAGTGGCACACGAAGGCGATAATTGGGGGAGAATATTTCCACCATCTGGCATGTTTTGTGGATTACTGCTCTTTGGTTCTTTCCATAAAAGGCTTTCGTAGTCTTCCTCCATATCATATGATGTGTTTCTTTCCTCTCAAGACGTTTGGAGACGGGTTTTGGAAGGTTTGAGTCCCTCGTTTAGCTGCATGATGTTCTTTAAAGTCTCACCTCCTTTGCAGACACCGCACTTGCCACTGAAATTGGAATCGCCGTGCTGAAACTTGATCCTATACAATTGTGCACCGATTTGTTGATACTTCACTTCACGCCGATACCCTCAAAGCAGCCTGGCATGCATAATTTAACCAGCTTTCTTCCTCTCTATCGCAGAGATCTAGACCTGAGAAGCAAACCCTTTCCCTCTGAACACATATACTGTGTGCTACCCGTGTTCTTCTACAAGACCTACCAGGTGCGCTGCCGGCGTGAAGCTTTACTATACCAGCACTGTAAATAATCATCTCAGAGGCATCTCCTATCTTATCTTACATCTTGAATATTGTGAACGATAGAAAAGGCTCACGCAGACGGGATTTCTAACAATCTATGCAAACCCCTATCAACCTCGACTACGCCCTTATGTCGCACACCGCATTGCTGTCGACCACCGCACATCCACTTCGCCCCGCCCGCCTGAGGCAGGATCTCCAACCTTGCCCCAGTCTACAAAGCGGCCGCAGGTAAGGGGCCAGGTACGCATGCCTCCACACCACACTCTACCCCAACCTAACGCACAGAACCCTAGCCGTCACTCTGCGTACCGTACCTCGTCGAAAGGCTGTCCTTCACACCTTCTCGAACGCCCCGCCGCCGCATAAATCTCCTCACTAGGAGACCGCGCGGCCCCCGACCCAGGACGTCGGACCCCGAAGGCGCCGGGTCAGAAGAACGGCGGATGCACACCTTGCAGACGTGATAGTAAGAGGTATGTATGGCGAGCCGGCGGTGCAGGCCCTGGCTGGGGGGTGTGTCGAGGGTGGTGCTGCGCGCAGGTCCGTCGCGCGAGAGGGCTGCAGACGGGTGCGCGGTTATTGGAGGGATACCTATTTACCGTATGCCTGAAGGGCGGAGTGTGCATGTGCGAAAGGGGAGATGTAAGCGGGACACACCGAATGTGTGGCCGGCCTGGGCCGTGCTATGCTGTGCTGTGATAGCAGGAGAAAAATGATTAAGAGGTGTTGATAATGGTCCTCGGCCTGACCTTGCCACGGCTCGGCGATGACTGTACCGAAAGAGGGGGAATGCGCGGTGGCTGCGGGCCGCGGCGCGTTCTCACCGATGCGTCACGTTACCCTGCAATCCCGCTCCGCGTTCCTTGCTGCACATGCGATCCTTTAGATCTTTCTCCTGCGTCAGCATACGTATGTATGATGGCGCTTCTGGACCTTCCATGCGTTTCGCGAGGCGTTCATTCTCGGTTACGGGGTCAATAGAGCTTTAACCGGCCTATGGGGGCGTCTCGTTTGCTTGAATTAACTGGATTTAATGCTCAACATCTGGCCGTATACGCATGCAGGATCTACAAAGTTTGTCGATATGGGCGGTACCATGCAGAAGGCGTAGCGTGGGTATCTGTTGAGCTCATGGTCGATAAAACGGCTGCTAAGCAGGTATTACGGACGGACACGGCTTGCGATACGCAGAGCGTGGCTGCAAATTGCCCCGGAAAGGACAACGCTCACGGCAGATGTGACGTCCGGGAACGCGGCGTGAAATTGACCGCGTGACTGCACATCCACGGTTGTTGCCTCGTGGCGGCCAAAACGCTGATGCCGGTAGTTGCTGGCTAGGTGGTCCACGTTGCACAAGGTTGGGGGCTTTTGCCCCGTAAGCTAAGCACGAGCATACTATGACCGGGAACTTGGGGAAGTGGGTGAGGAACCGTTGACGGGCCGACACGATGGATGTTCGCCTCGGCCCTCACCGTTCGCCCTGAGATTAGGACGTATGCAGTAAGATTGACGGCCAGGTAAGCATTGTATCGCAGATAAGTGCCATCTTACTAAGAGTAGGAGCATGTGATCGTGGTGATCAGGGATAGGTGAGACGGTGAAGGTCGATGCGCGGAAACAGGGGCTGAAGGCTGGGGAATACTGAGATCATCGCGGATGACCTGGGGTAGTGGGAACGGAGGAGGCGGACTGCTGCCATTATAGGACAAGCTTTAACTAACAGTGCTGATGCGGGACCGCAGAGAATGAGCGTCGCAAGGCTACCAAGGGTCTGGCTAGATGAGACCTCAGGCGCAGGTGGCTACGGGCAGGAGGAAGTTCTTCTCGGCATCAAGTCGTATGTCAAATCGATCATGGGGGTGTGACCTGGCTTGATGATGCTGAGAAAGCGAGAGGTCTGTGAAGGCGTCGGAGACAGGCGCTTTAGGGTTGGAGATGGCTAGGCGATATTTGACCGGCTGAAACGGTTAATAGACCCTGCACGGGGAGGGATCGCATACTTCGGCTCGGCAACGATTGTTCGGTGGTTCGTGAGCCGAATGTTTTGACACTCGGGCCGGGAACGATCAGATGACAGTGCGATTAGGCAGGTAGGTTTGTTGTAGGATCTGGTTGCTGACCCTCGCATTACTATAACTAGTGAACCGGCCTCTATAATGGCAGCGCAGAGCCGCTGACCGCAGTGAACGGTAAGTTCATGGATGGAGGACCAGGTGTTGGGGTCGTTCACCGCACTGCCAGATGGAGCAGCACGCTGTTCGGTTTCACCACTCGAGAAAAGCGAACGGTGAGCAGCAAATGGTGCAGCAATTCGCGTATAATTAGTGTCGATGAAGCAGCTGAGGCTGATCCGACAGTTCGGCACTCCGCAAATATAGCCTATAAGCGTAGGCTGTGCTGGCCGTTGTTCGTCACAGTTAATATCGGAGCACAGCACCAGCCTCAACGCTGACCACCCTACGGACGTGGGAACGAATTGCCGATCTGAAACCCATTGAGAAGACGTGTATCCAAGGAAACACAAGGTAAAGCGCGAAGTGTCCATCTGACTGGTAAGCACACGGTGTTACCGGCGCCAAAAGGAACACGAAAATAGAAAAGAAATTGGCTGTATTGAAAGAATGGGCTACCGACTTTTGACCAATCCATGTGAGTGCAACCGTGAGGGATATTGTGGGCCACCTTCAGCGAGAAGTCGTAGAACACCGGAACGAGAAGGTCCTCTGCCGCGCCGCAGGATCTTCTGGAAGCATTGTCGCATCTCCGCTAATACCGTGGAGGTGTTCGAGCTGCCGAAGCAAGACTAGGTACATGAAGGAATAGGAAGGTAAGGCTGGAGTTGGTGGAGGTCGGCGAAGGATTACCATCCCACGTTCTATCCCCGAGCATTGTTGGTGAAGATTCGAGACGCAAGCCGTGTTGGTGGAGAGCACAGTCGCCCCACCTGCGGTTCATGGAAAAGGTCGCTGCAGCGATAAGCACGTGGGGGACGGATGGGCCGTCGAGATCCTCCACACCGCACAGACATGCGCACATGAGCATACACCCCTGGAATGCAACATGAATCTCGAGTGATGCTGTTGGCTCCTCCGTTTGGCTCTGTGACAAAAGAAAGATATTTGTTAAACTACGGACAAAGAAAATAGAAACGTTCCACGTGGGTAGACCCTATGAAGTCCAGAAGCAGGATGCTATTGCCATCTGCGCTCACATTTATTTTGGCAATCTTCATCAGCAGGTACTGTATTTGATTGCAGGTACGAAATGGACAGGAATTGTGGACTGATTAGACCTGCGATTCATTTGGTTTTCGTCGTGCTTCAGCTGGGTCGTCCCGAGACCATGAAAGCGGATTTGACCTGCTTTGTGCGCGTGCGCAGGGAGGAGCCCGATATGGGCAGCCGACGATCCTTGGCGCCCCTGGCCACGCGAGCAATGGTGGTCGGGCGCCCGAGGCTATGGCATGGGAACGTGCTAATTGCATTGCGTCGGAAGCCCTCCGCGATGCCGCGATGTAAAGTCTTTCAGGCCTTATTCAGGCGAAACGCCTGATTGCGAGAGTCATGGCTCCGAAGTCTCCAACACGAACCGTCGTAAATCAAGGATAGGAAGAGAGACCGCGGAAGTCAGCATCGTCTTCCCCCCGTGCGCTAGAGAGTCAGAAGCTCGGAGCTGGACGTGAATGGAAGAGACCCAATCTTGTTTAGGCAGTCTCATTTGGCAACGGTCGCCTAACACCAGTCGATGTATCCATGAGGTTTCCTCGGTACTGCACCGAGGTCGCTTCGTGCTTCGTGAAACACTCCGCAGCACTGTGATGAGTTTGCATCCGAGAAGCCTTAGATAAGCCATAAGCTGTGAGACGCGTGGTAGAAGAGCCAACGAGGTCGCTGTACGATCAAGCTTCCAATTGATGACTCCATTTCAAGAGCAAGCGCATCGATATACACTTATGGGGAGGGATGTCGGGAATGAAGGGAGCCCCCGCGCAGGATGAGAGAGCACTGCAATCAGCCGTGGACGCATGCCGTATGTCAGTACCGCGATTGGTGATGGGCCCGGGGACGACCGCCACGCGATTCGTGTAGCGGCAGGCTCGCCAGAGACCCGTTCCTAAAACGGTTAAGCAGAACGCCAGGACCGCAGTGCTGGGTCCTCGCCCGGAGCCAAGTGTTGTTGTGGCCAAGGCTGTGTCCGGTGGTGTGGCACACGCTCACGCCGCCTTCCTGGGTGTACCCCCATGTTAGGTGCCAGCTTTGCGGGGTGACATTCAGATTGCTGCTTTGGGGGCGCAGTGTCCCATCCGTTGTGTGCCGCAGCATACTCTGTGCAGGGTCGGAATCTGGAGCGTATACTGTGCGTATCACCAGTGTGTCTCTCTGCGCCAGCATTTGTATGGTGCACATGAACCAAAGCATGCCTGATAGAGCCTCCTTTACACGGCCCGTTGCGTCCAGACTCGTACCGCCCCGGGATCAGTGTTGCTTCCGCTCATTTACGCGCATCCTGTTGCGGATGAGATGAGCACCGAGTTCGTATTCCTTGGGTGAGATTTGTTACAAGCCACGTAGTATCGAACGGAAAAGCAACCACTGCTGACGCCACTCAGCGAGCAAGCTCTTACACTACGGCAATAGCTCTTCGATGAGGTTGTGCAAGTGGTGGAATAGACCACCATCTGCTGCAAGACTCCTGGGCCGGCAAATAAGAGCCGACAAGGAATGTTTGGGATGCACATGGTACTGAGTGAAGGTCATCCTGTGCACTGGTTGCGTGCTTTGTTGCCTGAGTTGCACACAGCGATTTCGCTTGTTCCATTCTTAGTGGCTGTCCTACCTTCGGAGCGGCCTTCTGTAGCTGCAGATGCTGTTCCCTCCCAGTCTTGTTACGTGCTGAAAATTGAGACAAACATGATCTCCAGTGGTAAGGTGGACCGTGGGAGGTAGAACCAGAAAGGCTTCCCATTCCAAGGACATGCTTCATCTTGCATTTATGCGCATCGGCTCCTTTGGAACCGAACGAGGCCTTGTACGAGCTCAGATTGGACCACCGAATATGAGTCCGTGAGATATGACAATGCAGCGCGCTCGTTCAGGATATGTAGGTCAGATGGGGACGAAGATTTTCGAAAATAACAGCCCTACGATGCCATTCGTCATGCAGGCGCCCACAGACTGTCAGAAATTGAGGGGTGAATGTGGCTTGGCCTCCAACAGAACGACAGCGTCTGGGGCTGTGGTAGAAGGTGTCCAGCCGGGTATTTGTGGGATTGTGGGGAAGAGGGCACACGACTGTTGTACCGGATTGTCGGTCCGTGAAACAAGAGACTAGTTTCTGAGTTGTCACGAGCTCTAGTATACAGGAGCCGCGGATTCTAGGACGCCCTCGGCCGCATTGTAGAGTTGAGTGCACAATAAACGTGGCATTGGTGTACATGGAAGGGTTTGTTCAACTCGGAAGGGCATGCAGTGGAGGCCTCCTGTCTAGGGACGTTGAGCCTGGAACACGGTAGCGATCGTCAAGTGCATGGGAGGATCAGGTCGGATGCCACGCTGTACCGCCAGTATTGGCGGCAGGCCGTGTAGTGAATTGTACAACGCATGAAACCGGCCATCACGCCGCATTTAGGGAAGAGCAACGGTTGCACATGATTCTTGTACGGCATGGTGATTCGACGCAAGCACGCAGATGACCTCGAGCGGCCGACTTGTAAATAGTCGACGTAGCACTTTTGCATTGTCGCAAGTAACAAGCTGATGGCAATCAAGCACGAAGGTAACTCTCGATCCGGATCCGTTATGATGGCAAGCAAGGCTTGGCGAAGACAACGCAGCGATCGGTTGTCGCGGTCATGTTCGACTCTGGAACCTGGCCAACAATGGCAAGCTGCCAGCGTCAGGACGGTAGCCTGGGACGAGCAAAAGCGGCTGAGAATGCTCATGCGGAAGACCATGAGGGTGCCATTCGATGCTTGGAGCCGAGGATACATGGCTCTCGGCGCTTCAACCCTGCTCCGAGGGCTCAGAGAGGGCGATACGAAGCCTCCGCTGCTGCGCTGGCCGAGCGGAGTATCTTCTGGTCGAAGGGAGTGGCGAAAACGGCCTTCCCAAAGCGGCGTGTCACCGGCACGCGCAGAGGCTGTTGCTTTTGGCCGGCGGCGGGAGATGTAGAGGCATGTGACGCGTGGAGCCGGAAGCGGAGCGTTTCGTCCAAAACACTACAAGGAAGCGATGCACGGCAATTTGTGAGAGTGAGGCTCGCTCGCGGATGCGGGCAGCGAAAGAGCATGAAGGCGGCACGGCGAGGAGCCGTTTGAGCCCTGACAGGTGCGAGACGCTGTCCAGGGCTCACGATGGCAAGAGGGCCAGGTGTAGCTAGCCGGCATTCTCGAGTACTGCCGACGAGGCGACCTTGGATGACCCATCGGGTTAGCAGACGCAGGGATGGCGGATGAAGCAACGCTGTGAAGAGCGCGGCTGGGCTCGCGCCGCCGAGGTCACATGGAGGCTCTTTGTTTACAGAACGCTGAGTCAGGGTGCCGATACGGCATTAATACCGGTAACGCGCGCCTTGTATGCACGTACGTGATGCTCCCGCCGGGGTCGACTATGGCGTGGTGCTGCCCACGGTCGGATGGTGCCCCAGTGCGCGTCTGGCCGCTTGGTGGGCGGTGAGGGCGCGTCTGGCAGCTTTCGTGGTCGCGACGGCTCTCGAGGCTGCGCAGAGCAGTCAGCAAGCAAGCGCTGCGGCTGGTGCTCGCGGCGACGTCTCAGCGAGTCAGCCCGTGTGCCCCCGGAGGTTCTGGAAAGGATGGCGCTCGGACAGGTGGTTAATCATGTGCTGCGTCTCCCCACGCCCAGGCGTTTGAGAGCCAACAGTCGAACAGGGGTGCGGTGCGCATGGGCAGCCACGCGGAGACGGTCAGAAAGCGGTGGCGAGCGACGGGGATAGGCGTGAGTGTGAGAGTGCCGAAGACGCTGCCCGCGAGCGCCCCAGCACGCACAGGAACGTGGGCACAGCTACAAGGCAAGAAAGAAGCTGCGCATAACTGTCCTTGGCCGTTGCGCGTCGAGCTGGCTGCTGCGGGCTGCTGGCCACGGGCAGGTGGCAGAAGAGGAGAGGCACGGGCGGGCTGGCAGCTAGCGCCACGGCCGTGTGGTCGCAGTGCTAGAGGGCAGTCATCGGGCGCGCTCCGGCCTACAAGGAGCTGGGCCTGGCGGCAGCATGAGGCGTTTATGGCGACAGGGGGGCGCCCGTAGTGACGGGCCACCTCTTTTGGGCCTGTGGGCGGTCCAGGGCATGCCCACCATTTATTATCGCCCCGAGCGCTGCTCGCTTCGTGGGTCCTGCCTTAGACTACTGCGTCCGGATACTATATACACAGCTGCACCGCTCCACCGCGCAGCTGCACCTGCCCTCCGCCGCGCCTTCCCACGCCCACGCACAACACACCGCACATCTACCCTCGCCGCCTCTCTTCTCTATGTGCGTCGCCGCCCGGTAGCAGCAAGGCGCTTGATCGTCGAGCCCGCAGCCGACCGCCCTGACGCAATCACGTCGCCGTCGACGAAAGCGGACGCACCCGCACCCGACCAACACTCCACCTCATACTGCACTTGCACCCCGCCCACCGCCACGGCGCCCCACGCAAACATGCCTCTGCACGCTGCGCGCCCCATTGTGCGCGTCGAGCACGGCTCCATGCACACCATCGAGACGCGCAACGCCGAGAATCTTTTTGGCTTGTGGTCTGGTATGTGCGCTTCTCCCAGCGCCGGAACCTTAAACTGACCCGCTGCTGCAGTCTTCAAACAATGCTCGCCCGCCATGGAAGACGGCAAGCGCTACGAAAACATGGTGAGTCGCCTGCTCGTGCAAGCCGTCCGAGACACGACTGACAGCCACGCAGGCCTGGAGAGTCTGGTCGCGAGAGACCTTCTGCTGCCAGCCCGTCCACTCCGCCCCTTCGACGTGGTCATTTGACTCCAAAAGCGCCGTTACCGACGACGTCCCAGAGCTCTCCTCGAGCATAGCGTCCGACGACTCTGCAGCCGACAGCGCCATTACCGCGACTACTCGCTCCAACTCGTCCTCGCGCCCGGATCTGCGCCGCCACGACTCTATCAACAGCCAGGCCCGCGGCAAGCACATTGCGCCCATCGACCTGGAGAAGGTTGTAAATTCCATCCAAGAGAAAAAGGCCATCGAGCCTCTCTCGCCGCTGCCGCCACAGCTCGCCCCGCCCGTTGCAAAGGAGACGCCGAAAAAGCCCGCCCAGGACACCAACACTACGCCCCGGCCCTCCTCGCCTCCTCCGACTGCCCGCCTCATTCCTGAGTCTTCAGCATCGACAATCGCCACACCAGTGGGCAGCGACCCAATGAGCCCGATGGTTGGTTCCGAGGTCAGCACCTCTACCGACGTTAGCGCTCACAGCGTCGTCCACGGTTTCGACCCAAGCAGGATATCTACTTCTGTTCGATCCAGCACCAACCTCAACCCTACCCCGATTCTCAAGTCCAGCTTCATCTCCAAGCCGCCACCTTCCAGGGCCGAGCCAGTACGAAAGAAGGCACCCATGTTCACCTTAGGCGGGTCGTCCGACGAGGACAACAGCAGCTCGCTCGAAGCCTACTCGCTAGCAAAGCGCAGCTCGCTTTCCGACAACCTCAAGAAGGCCGGCCTCGTCCGCAAAAACCTGTCCTTCAACAATCAAGTCACCACCCGTACGATCCACGACCCCACATCCGAGGAAAGCGAGGGAGCCATCGAAAGCGAATCCGAGGAAGACTCCGACGACAACGCCATCGAGGAGGAGGATTCGGACGAAGAATGGGAGGACGACAACGATGACAGCGCGGTTGCCAGCATAGATGAGAGGCCCATGTTTCAACGTGTCGACTCGCAAGCCAACCTCGTTTCCCGTCGATCTTTACTCACTACTATGATGCACCAGGGAGACCGCGCTCAAGCACTCCAGAATGCTGCATCTCGCTCGACTCCGGCAATTCGACGCTCTCGCACCTCTACTCCCAATGGCCCATCTACTGGAAACTCACCCCAGGAAGACGCAGGCCTCATGATGCGGCAGCAGGCCACCCGGTCAAAGCCCATCATCATGACTACCTCCAACGTACATCCCCCAGCACTCTCTCCACGCACTACTCGTCGCAACATGCTCCAAACGGAGCTGACAGCATCATTGCGTTCAAACCTCCTGTGGGAGAGACAGCAAAAGAACGCCACCACCAACGCAGTGAACAAGCGAGCTCAGAGCGCAGTGTCTATGCCTGCAATGCGCCGAGCCGCGACGACTAGCGACGTGAAGGGATTGCAAGCTCACGCGCAACAAACCAACAATTTGATCAAGGCTGCTACCCACCGGGAAGCGGCTAAAAACAACTCATATAACGATTATTTCGACCAGGGCCTCCAAGAGTACCACCAGAAAGGATGGTAGACTAGGCCTTTTTTTCACCAACTGCACATTCAGCGGCATTCATCGAGCAGCATTCGGGCACAGGCGTTTTTTTTTTCCTTCTTCTTTTTGGAATTTCTACATGGCGCGCCGTTCGCCAGGCTTTCCGTATGGGCCACTCGTGGGTAATGTTTCCCAAAATCTTTTGATACCATAGGGCATTGAGTATGCCTACGAGGCTACGAGTTTCCTTCCTTCTCTTCATCACGTCGGACAACGGGCGGTCCTTTCGGCTACAAGATATGGCAAGGCTCACGCCTGGGTGGTCTGGGTCTGGCTTCTGGGTCGGCCTTTACTGCATGCACTTGTCTGTACTATTACCTGCATTGTACTTTTATCATTGGCCCAGTGGGGTTCCAGTTCGCCCTTACTGTACTGGGTGCAGACGACGATAGCATTACCTCATGGGATGGAGGGCAGGTAATGGATGGGCTTAGCTACCTAACCCCGTAAAAGCGGATACTTTACACATGATTGCGCACATGCTTCCTTTGTGCCCATCGCAGTGACTGTGATGGTGATTCGACGATGCCCATTTGATACTCGCTCCGACTACTGCCGGCGAGAGGACGTGAGGATGCACGACCCCCACCGACCTTCTCTTCTAGATGACAGCACCCGGGACTCGTCTCCCAACAAACGCAAGGGTGATTGGGGCATGCTCCTTGTTTGGCAGGGCTCTTACCGCTCTTCTGAAGCGTGTCTCAAAAGGGGTGTGCGAGAGGCGCTTATGCATGTTGTGCTGTAGCTCGACCCACTGGCGCTGCACATGTAGCTTGCTGAGCAGAGCAGCGCAGGCCACGCTCGACGCAGACGCAGAGTGCCGGCTTCAGCACCGCGGTGTTTCCGCATCTGCCGCAGCCTTTACTCGTTCTTGTGTCACTGTGTCGTGGCTCTAGCTCTAGGACTGTCTCGGTTTATTGCTGACCCGGGTCGGCACTTTCGAGCGTGGATGGATGGAGCCGATGGCATATCATACCATATCATCTGAGATTCGCGCGCAGCGGTCAGTCGCTGGGCACGATCCCTCGGGCCGGCTTCCTGTGCGCCGTTGCCTGTGCTGTGCTGAGCGTGCCTGGGATATGTCACGTCTCGACGCCGGCGCTGCCCTCGTGAGTGTGTTTCGTATTGCGCAGTGCTCCGTGCCCATGCTGTGATCGCCGCTCGAGACTCGAGAGGTGCAGCGCGCTCAGCCTTATGAGTCAGGCGCTTGCAAGTCTTGGACCTGGGGCATTGGGCCTCGCAGCACGCGGGGAGGCGACGGCGAGCGCGAGTAAGAAGTCGCTGGATGAACATCGCCAGACACACAGTGACGAGATACGGCACGCCTGGCGGGAGGCGCCTTGCCTTCCTCTCGTCGCCCAGTCGAGTCCCGCCGTCCGTTGCCGGCTCCAGGTTTCTGCGCGCACCTGACCGACCACGGATCCGCGCCGCTCTTCCCCATTGCGCTGCGTCGCCTTACCCCGGACTCGGCCCAGCCCCCATATCCTGTCATTGCTTTCGTCTCTCCTCCTCTGTCCGCCCCTGCCCTCATGTCACACGCCGCCCTCCACGACCTCATCCCTGGCCGCCCTGGCGGGTGCCTGGACAGCAGCGGTGATATCGCGGTGATGCGCTGGCACTGCTAGCGGGCTGCGTGAGTGCAGATGACCTTTGTCCCTCTCTCCACGCCGGGCCGCGCGCGTCCTCAGCCTCACCTCTCCCCGCTCCGCCACCTTAGCTCGATACCGCGGTACTGTACCTGCCCCAAGACGCGAGATCTTCCCGACCACGCAGCAACGCAGTGATTTCACGGGTGGCTCGCGGGGGCGAGGGCCTGCAGCGGCTTTGTCTGTGCCGCGCACCCCGCCGCCGTGGGGGTCGCGTCGTGTCACGAGGTGCGCTGGATTTTTGTTTTGATACGATGTGATATGATATGGTATAATGGGACTGGGCACTTGCTAGTCTGGGTAGTTTGTTCGACGCGCCGGCAGCGCTTGAAACACTACGAGACAGAGCACTCAACGGACCCTTTGTCGTGCTCGCTTGCTGATCTATCGCCTGCAAGGGGCCTGTACAGCGCAGCAGAGCTGGCCGAGGTGGCGTGCAGCAGGGGCGCGGTAGAGCTTCCCATTGAGCACCCGAGAATTGACGTGCTTTTCCAATACTTCCACTGCGTGGTGGTGATGCAGGGGGTGCGGTAGGGCTATGCTGACCGGATTCGCATCACTTGACTGATGGTCTTCGTGGAGTAGAGGGGGCAAGGCTGATGCGCTGGCTACGCTGTCCTACTCCAGGGGTCTGGGGTTTCGTCGAGTTCATGGTCGAGGGTGGTGAACTGATGGATACTGGCGTCCTCATTGCGCCATATCCAATGCGATGTCGAGAAGTCTCTCCCCTGTCAGGGATGCCACGGGCCTTCTGGTATTGGATGGAGGCTGGACGTTGAACCGAGATATGTTCATTCTTACATCTTGTTCATCGTCTGTGGTTGTTCAACAACATGAGCACTAACGTCCACAGCTCAGGCTGAGTCCTTGCGGTAGCCATTGAGAGGCTGCGATTACACTACTCAGATGTGATTCATCCACCAAGCGCCGATGAATTCCCGTTATACCAGAGTCCAATGCGAAGAAAATGGTACAGCTGTGGCCATGACGAGCATCTTGAGCATCGCTGGGCCAACGGATGGGCGGGAAGCAGTGTGGTCCCTATCCAAGAGAAACTCTGGGGTATTCGAGCGAATTCGAGCCTACTGCAAGAGCTATTCGAGAGGATCAACAACGTTAGTGTAGACGAAGAAGGTTCTGCGCAGACAGTAGCTTTGCAGACGGCTCCGGCTCCACTGAAGCAACGGGCATCTACGGGATGTTGACCCGACGTCGCCTCTGAATTGGCAGACGTAACAAATCGCCCAGAGAAGGGTTCGCGGGATGACGCTGTCCCTACAACCTGGAGTCGGGAGAACCGCACCTAGATGGTAGTGGACCAAGCAACATCCTTCACACGCTGGTAATGGTTCATCTACATCATGCGGCTGCCACGTTTTGCTCTCCACCTTAGGCCCAGCCCCAGATGTCCTAGCGTACCAGCTTTTCTCCAGCGCTACTAGAACAGCTGGGGAAGCTCCTTCCAAACCGGCTCTCTTTCTAACAGTATCATCTCTACTGGAACGAACAACAGTGGCTATCGACCAATACTCGGCGACACTTGGACAGACGTCTGGCCGTTGAGATGCCGGCTCATGTATGCCGTACCGCAAAAATTTCTCCGGCTGCCAGGCCATCTCCCCTCAAGGGTGGGGTTGCAATTGCCCCGAGAGAGGTGCGCAACAGCTCGGTCAATAACCATACCCGCCGCTAGAGCCTCTGCGCCGGAGACGATTCCATGGTCACCTGGGAGGCTGACGTCGTAGCCTCGGGCGCTTGATCAGCAGCCCGCGGGCGGTATTCAGTACCTTTTGTTACAAACGGTTCTATATCCACGTGGCACTCAGCTGCAGACACCGAGAATTGCAGCGATAGGGCTGCGCGATCGTCAGATGCATGTAGGCACAAGTGCCATCGTTCTTTAGTGTTGGCGGACGTTTACCCCGCAAAGTACAAAACAAGCGCCGTGGAGAGAAGGCGGCATGTGTATCCTTGTATGCTCTGCGCGGTAGAGATTTGACGGGATGTTGGTCTCGGTGCGGTTGTGCAGCGCGGCACTTACACGATCAGATGCACGCTCGGTAATCTCACTTCACATGTATCCAAACAGTACGCTGTCTGGTGCAGCTATGCAGCGACCACATGTTCAACGAACAGCCTCGGACATGTGATAGCCTACCTTCAATACCGCTGCGCGGAAGTTATTCCAGGCAATTCGCCAAAGCATGCAAGAATGTTGGCACGTTCCGCCGCTATGATATCATCCATCAACAACCCCCGCTACAGACAGACCACGGAAGGCCGTACTTCCACAAATCGCTTGACCACGCAGTCGTGATCATGCGGCGGCTACTTTTGTGCGGGCCGATGTCAGAAGCAAGCTCTGCATCCAGGCCGCTTCCCCGGCGTAGCGCGAGCATCACCACATGGTGCCAGAGCGTCCAAAACCGTGATCAACCCGCGACTCGACAACGGCGATTCAAGGTTCAGCTCATGCACCTGAGTTCAATTAGAGAGTTGGTATCGACGGTGCGATTCAGAACAGGTTGCTTACATTCGGAACAGGAGAAGCATGCAGTGTTGTCCGCTCCGTGGTCTGCACAAGGGACGTCCCTACACAGGATGCTGCAGGCAGGTGCTCGTGTCAAGCGCGACCTTCCCCAGATAGCCCCAGATCAGCGCGCGGCAAGCAGCCGTAGGGCTGACCCTTTCAATCCTCGACACGAGGTCGAAAGATCGACAATTGCCCGTTACAGCACGTGTCTCAAAGCAGCATGCCGTTCTTAATGTACGCAAGTCGCGCGATCCAACTACAGACACCAGCACGCACAGCATGGCCAGAGTTGGATGCGTGTGAGAAATGTGCCGTCACAATCCGGGGTGCCAGGACAGCAGCACCCAACCTCAGCGTGACCGATGATTGGCGGCTGCAGCGATCGGCGCCCTCGATATGCAGGTACCATTCGCATGTGCTCGAACAGGAAAACCGGAGCACCACCGTCAAACAATAGTCTCGTGGAATCGGCTGAGAACGCACAACCATGTTGCTCGCGAACTTCTGATGGCCCCGGGTCACTTCGCCAGCCCCTCGCAGGTACCACACGTCATGCAAGCGCGCAGCTGAGGCGGCGGTGGATTCGCGTTGCGGAAGAGGGTTGCATGTGATCCTTGCGGGTGGACCTGTTGAGCAGAGCCTCACGCCGCCCGTGAAAGACGTCGTCGACGCCTCTGCAACGCGCAACAACGTGCGCGCCCGGCTGCACCTCGATCGACCCTAGCTTCCGCAGCGCGGGCCACCGTCCCAGCCCTCCTCTCTCTCCAACATCTGGTTCGCTCGCCCTCCAGACACCCCACCCAGCGCGCATTT
Organism: Paraphaeosphaeria sporulosa; assembly: GCF_001642045.1. Classification (NCBI taxonomy): domain Eukaryota; kingdom Fungi; phylum Ascomycota; class Dothideomycetes; order Pleosporales; family Didymosphaeriaceae; genus Paraphaeosphaeria; species Paraphaeosphaeria sporulosa. Next base: position 755,727 of record NW_017253372.1, on the reverse strand, counting down.
TTTCTGCACCCTTCCGCACGCCTCTCGGCCGGCTACAGCGCTGGTCGCCCAGGCTCGGGACAAAGAAGTTTTCTAGAAGGCTTTTATTCCGGCCGTTTGGGCCGCTTGGGCGCGAAGCGTCCCTGCGCTGGGCCATGAGTGGACGGGCTCGGAGATCCGGCTCGACGCGCGGATGTGAGGCGTGCGCTTTCCGTTTTCACGTGTCGGAACGCCCGCCTGGCGTGCATGCAAGCATGTTGCTCGAGCTTGGTCGCGGGCACCGTGGTGTGGTGACGGCAAGCGTATTGCTTTCGAGATCAGTCGTCAAGCCACGCCGCGTCCGCGTGGTGCATGCAGACATTGCAGAGCTAGACGTCGACCTACTGCTGATGTGGCCACCTGTGACGCCATTGATCACGCGTCACGAGTCGAGTCGGGTTGAGTCGACTTGAGCAGAGGCCACAGCAACATCAACACCACGCAAATCACACCTTCACCCTCCGTATCTCCACTTCCCCTCTTCACCGGACGGTCCAGTCCACCCCTGCGTACCGCCGAGCACCCGCCGAACACCTCCTGTAATACCCACTTCTCCTTACAGTGCATCTGACTCCCTCCCCTTCTGCTCCGACTCCCTCCGCTAGCCTGCAAGAAAAAATCCTACACCCTCCGACGCTGCAGGCCCATAATACCAGCCCCGCCGCCAGCACCGCACGTGAAACCCGCGTTGTGGCGGTGAAAGCGCCTGGAAGGCGGGCTGTGGCTCGATAGCTGGCACTTGTGACTTCGCGCGGTAGGCCGCATGGGGAGGGTGGTATTTGCAGCGACGCGACTCGCACATGGTTTGCAGACGTCCCTGCGCTGTCTGTACTGTACAGTATACGCTCGTTGCCAGGCCTATCTCTTCTCTTCAATCAATCGGTAATCTATGTAATGCATTTCTCCGTCCAAACCACAGCGCCATCATGCCATGCACCAACGCCCCGTTCTCGCGCGAACTACTTCCCATCTACTCCAGTTGCACCCATGGAAGCCCGGACCCTGCATCTCGCGTCTGCGTCCGCGTCCGCGTCCGCGCGCAGGCATTTTCTTTGTCGCGCAGAAGAAGATTTCTAGTGTAGTGTTTCAGGTGGTGCTAACGGTCTGCATGTGCGGTGCCGTTGGGCACCGACGCAGGGACGCAGAGCCGCAATTTCCTGATCGGGTTGCGGGCCGAGAGGCGAGTGGGGCGCGCTGCTGCGTGGGTTTCGATACACACTATACATATGCAGAGCAGTATTGTGTATTGTAACGATACGGAAGTGGGTTGGGGGTTGCCACTGTGGGTAGGAGGGTGATGGGTCGCGTAGGGCAGGGGAAAGGGTAGCAGGATTGCAGAGGAGAAACGAGTGTGGTAGATGGACGGTGCTCCGCGCCAGGCGCGAACCAACGGGGTCCCACCGGCGATATGGAGTCTGAAAATGGTAGTGAGCATCATCTAGCACTCGTCATCGCATGGAGGTGTTGCTGTGGATGGTCGTCGCGAAGTGATGTACCGCTCTAGGCTGGTAGATCAAGGGACGGCGGAAACAAGATATGACCTTCCCCGCAGAACACCACAGACCTGTTCAGGTTAAGATTCACGTTCGTAGGCTGATCGGAATCGGGAACCCGAGCAGCGAGGAGCCAAGACAAGATGGTGATATTCGAGCTGTAATAGCTACTACTAGAAAAGTCAAATCCATATTCGTAACACAATCCGTGTGGCAAGTTTCTCCGCAATAGAAACGACGGCCCTGTTATGATACCAGACAAATTCATCATGATATCAACCAGACATGGTGATAGAAAGCCCTCCAAGACCAAAACACCCCACCGAGCTTCCGGTATCCTTTATCCCTCCAAGTGACCACAACTCATCGATCCCCTTCCAAGTCTTGGGATCACCACCTTGCTCTCCTACTTCACACCGCTCGTCTCTTCACTCTCATCCCTTCGCCATCCCAAGTCCCAACAGCCCTCCTCCAATTCACTGACCCACCTCCTCCAACCCCACCTCACACACCTCCCCCTACACGGCCTCAGCACCGTTCCCATCGATCATCGCCAACACTCGGTCTTCTCCAGCCTCCATGCCAATTTAATCACGCCTACAATCAAACTATTAGGACGGCTAGATCAAACAAACCTGATCGATGCAGCTACAATCCTGCTCCCACCCGCGCCTTACACGACACCCAGACCCACAATCCCGCAGCCGCTCGACTACCACACTCTCCCACCTACCAATCTTTCTCCCTTCACCCCAACCCCACTTCAATCCAAGTACCCCTCCAGCACCGCAGCGAGTATAGCAAACCCCACAGAACCCGAACCTCGTCTCTCATCGCCCACCCACAAGGAAGTCCATGCGCGTGCGGAGTATCCACGGGGCCTGACACGAGCGTGATGCCAGGTAAGAGTACTAGGGAAGCCATGCCTGAGAGGGCTGACGTCCACATGCACGCAGCGCCGCGGAGAGATGCAATGCCCAGGCAGCAGGGCCGATGAGTACGAGTTGGAGCGGTAGATAGATAGATAGATACCAGTCCCTCTCGCTGCGCTTTGTACGATGTGAATACGTTCCGTCTCCGACGCCGACGCCACTGCCACTGCCACTGCCACTGCCACTGCCACTGCCACTGCCACTGCCGTGACACAGCTATTGATCTGCGTAGCCCTCCCACCAACGCAATGTCTAGACGCGGCGTCAAACCCACTCAACCTCACGGCACTGGCCCTAGTCTAGCACGCATCCCCGTATAGCAGCGTAGGAAGACCGCAGCAGCCCAGGCAAGGAACCGAGATCACACAGACCCTGACGCGCTTGGAATGCCCCAGGCTCAAGAGTGACACAAGCCCTCCGTGCCTTGCAGAGCCGAAGCATCCCGTGTCGTACAGACATAAGGATTACACAGGCAGCAGAAAGATTGCCGTGCCATCGACATCCGCCCCACCAATCCCGTTACTCGCTCGATGCGACGCGTCACTGGCATACAGAGGGGGAGCACGCGTGCCTTGACATTTCTTTTCAATTACTGTGGCCGTCTATATGGTATAGGGCGTTATACAATCGGCGGAGCGCTTGTGCCGCGCCTACGTCCTTCGTCCCCCTCCCACGTGGCCCTGCGTCCCTCGACCGCCGCAGCCGCGCGTCTAGAACTCTTGGTCGTCGCTGCCCGCGATGATCACATTATTGACCTGCATGCTAGTCAGCGAAGTCCAACGAGTCATGATGAGGGGCACGGCAAAGCGAGCCGGAGATGGACGCAAGCAAGGACGGCCTGGGATGCAGAGAATGGGCAGAAAGTGGACACGATCGGAACGTGGTGTGACCACGGCCACCCCCAGCCGTGCGGCTCATGGGCAGAGCGAAAGACACGTCTTGCATGGTACGACCGTGACTTGCATGCGGGCCCGCTTCCCCGTCCCCCGCAATGGAATGTGCACCGTGCAAGGGATAGTTGGCGGAGAGCAGGGTGATGTGCAGTGACGCTGTCGTGACACGCTGCGACACCATGCCCCTCGTAAAGAAACAGGTACGACTGTAATGAATTACAGGTAGGGTAAGCGACGTACCTTGAGTACCATCCTGCACAGTTGTGTTGCGAGGAGTAACTGTTGCCTCTTGGAGATCAGAGGATCGATCACAAAATGCTCCTTCATGTCTGTATATCGGCCCGAGTTAGCACAGCTCATTTCAAAGTGCATGTTGACGGTGCATAGTAAAGGATTGTGTGCATTCCAAGCCCGAGCCGTCCACACACGCGACCAGGTCGAGACCAGAGGAACAATATGTGGAGACATTGTACGGGAAATGTGAGCCTGTCGATCTAACCACGGGAATACGGGTTGAGCCGTTGTACGTGCATGGTGGAACACGGAGTGACCATACAGGTGCAATACAGATGTTGGTTCGATAGACTGGTGTTGTGAAGGATCGTAACGGCATAAGCCGTTTGTCGCACCCGGAAATTGACCCACGAAGGAAAGAAGATAGGTAGTACTTACCGTTGCTTCCGGTTTGCATACAGTCAACACCTAACCTAGAGTTGTTCTCCTTGGCTTGGCGCGACTTGATGTTTGCAAGTGTTTCGATCGGACTGAGACCAGAGTTCTCGGCCAGTGCCATGGGTACACAATCGAGCGCATCGGCAAACGCGCGCATTGCGTATTGCTCGAGACCGGGGCTCTGTAATGGCGGTCAGAATTTGCTGCATCATCCCGGCAAGGGTGTGGGTACCTTGACGGCAGCATCCTCCACAGCGAGCGAACAGGCAATCTCGGCCGCACCGCCACCATATACGATACGGCTATCTCTGACTAGGTTTCGGACAACACAGAGAGCGTCGTGCAATGATCGTTTCGCTTCATCAATGATCTGCTAATTGTTAGCGCGCTGGTACGGGCTTGAGGTTCCTCGCTGTCTGGAAACTCGTGAGAGCATTCCCAATCGAGCGTCGATTTGCAGCTACGCACCATCTTATTGCTACCACGGACAAAGACTGTCACCGCACGAGTGTTTGCACATTCTTCGATGACCAACATCTTGTCGCGGGTCGTTCCGAACGTTAGTTCCCGGACAACACCCGCTTTGCCCAGCTTCTCCGCGCTCAGGTCCTCAAACCTGGGCACTATTCGGCCGTTTGTAGCGATTGCGATCAGCTCAATCTCAGGGCCTCCTACCCACCGGACAGCGGGTAGTTTGTTGGTAAGGAGCAAGTGGTTGGCCTCGTCGTCGAATCCCCATTGGCAAATGACCACGTTGGCGCCGGTATCTTTGATCTGCTTTATCATTTCGGTGAACTTGTCGGATTCGTACGTCTGTAGCTTCTTGAACTCCTCGACGGACGTGATGTCCAGCTTGTGCTTCGTCTTGGGCTTCGGGGGCTCGAAAGCGCATGTGAGGATGGCAAGCTTCGCGTCCTTGACCTCGTCCGGCATTTGCGGGTGGGAGAAGTCCTTGTCTATTATGACACCCTGGACAAGTAGTGTGTCCTCCAGCGCTCCTCCGACTTTACCGTCGACCTTGATGAGCTCGAAATCAACGTCCTTCCGGGACAAATCCGCGACAGACAACACGGCATCAACGGCAATCTTGGCGAAGTGGTCGTGTGCTTTTGACACAATCTTGCTGCCCAGACTCGTCTTGGCGACCTTGAACAACTCCTCTGTGTTTTCCTTGGAGAACTTGATCTCGTCACTGATCTCGTCGAGCTTTGCAACGGCGACCTCGCAGGCCTGGTCGTAGCCATCCGCTATCCGAATCGGGTGGATGCCCTTGTCAATGAGGTCCGCCGCTTGCTCCAGGAGCGCGCCTGCAAGCACCACTACACCCGTCGTACCGTCGCCGATCTCGTCATCTTGTGATTTTGAGAGCTCAACGAGCAGCTTCGCGACGTGGTTGGAGATTTCCATCTGCGACAGAATGGTGGCGCCGTCGTTGGTCACGGTGATGTCGCCGTCGGGCGAAATCAAGATCTTGTCCAGTCCTCGGGGTCCCTATCTATATGAGCTCATGTCACATTTCCGCAGTCCATTATTCGTACCAAAGATGTCTTCACAATGTTGGCTACAGTCCGCGCGGCCAGGATATGTGACTTGACCGCTTCGTTGCCGTGTTGCCTCTTCTTCTTGCCTTGGCTGTGGTCCGTCAGCTTCCCCTGCTCTTCTCATGTCCTTCTGCGTACTTCAGAGCTTTACGTACTCTCTCACAATAATAAACGGCCGTCCCGACTCATCCTTCATCACCTGGGCTATACGTGCGCATTAGTCGTCGGTCGCAATGGGAGGGGCGGCTTTGGCGGATTTCGAGCGAGGCATACCATTCGACATGTCCAGTTCTGCATAGCCTATCAGTCAGCATGCGAATTCTCAGGTGTTTATGTTGGGTTTGATATAGTGGGGTGGGGAGCTGGTTGCAGCCTGCAGCACTTACGCATCGCCATCTTGACAGAGCTCCGGACGAAAGTCCTTTTCCGCTAGGGTGTGTAGTTTTCAAGTTCCTAGAGTATGAGAAACAAAAGAGGGGCGGTGAACGGACGTCTTGGTGGGGTAACGCCGTGTGTTGACAGCGTCTCTAACTTTTCGAAATTCTGGCAGGTGCCCCAGCCTTGGCGCACTTGGCGAGGAAGCTCTGACCCCGACCTCGACGCGCCGACGTGACCAGCTATTTCAAGATCGCACACGCGCCACTGTGTCTCTTGCCGCCGTTCATTTCACATCTCAATCGCACTCAGCAGGACTGTGCTGAGCTTCTCGCAGCTACCAATCGCCTCACTTCGGCTGGCGGGCCGACTCGCGACAGCTGCCTACCCATGCCGCGTGAGCGCGTCCCCACCCGCGCAAGATACTGCTCGCTGACTTGCGCATAGCTGCTTTGAGCGACGAGGAGATCAGCCAATCCTCTGGCGACGAAGAGATTCCCGCGAAGGAGGTGAAGAAGTCGAAGCCGGCACCTGTTGAAGAGGAAGAGGAGGAAAGTAACGAGGAAGAAGAGTATGCGCTTGCAGTTTGGAACGAATTGGAATTGCGCTGATTGGCTGGCAGATATGTCGTAGAAGGGATTGTGGCCCATAAAACAGTCAAAGTACGAGGTTGCTGCAAGCCTTTGGTGTATGGACTGACCTTCGCGATCAGGGCAAAGTACTCTACCACGTGAAATGGCAAGGATACGACGATCCCGCGGACATGACATGGGAAGGCGAAGACAACCTGTAAGCCCTGGACCTGAACTATACGCAGAGAGTCACATGCTGACCTGTTCCAGCGAGGGCGTGGAAGCGCTCGACGAATACCACACGTTGATCGGGGGCAGACCAGTGCCTGGCAAGAAGCGCAAAGGGAGAAAGTCCGGCGTCGAGACTGAGAGCAGCACACCCGTAGCGGCGAAGCGAATGAAGAAGGAGAAGGAATGGGCCCCGCCACCAGGCTCGTGGGAGGACGAGGTGGATCACGTTGACACCGTGGAACAGCGGGTGAACCCCAAGACCGGAGAGAACGAGAAATTCGGCTATCTAGTCTGGAGCAACCAGATCAAGACGCAGCATCCGCTCCCACTCATCTTCAAGAAATGCCCACAGCGAGTAGGTGTAGCGCACTTTCTGTTACATATCAAAGCCGCTGACATGCCGTAGATGCTTACCTATTTCGAACAGCACCTTGTCTTTAACCAGGCAGATACGGAGGAGACGAACGGCAACGCCAGCATGACGGGCATCGACGACGACGACTTATGAAGGCAAAGATCACCGTGAAGCAGCAACGCGCAAGCTTGGATCTTAAGCATATGTTGACATGGAGCGAGACAAAATCACTCCCACTGAGTTGGTTCATTGTCAACCAGTTCGCTTCTCAGTCTCTCACGGTGTACTGGGGGAATGCTTTCTAGCATGGCGTCCGTGGTCATATCCATTTTACAGCTACCATCAGGAGGTCACCGCATTCAGCTGAAAAGAATCTGCAATGTGGAAAGGTGAAGGCGCCTCTACCCACCCGAGCGATTTTCGATGTTTCTAGTCTGTTGGCACCCTTAAACAATCTTGGTTACAACTACAGCCCTTGCTGTTCCACCACCGGGGCGCAATCCCCCTCATTTCAACGGATAAACGCCTCTTCTACGTACGTTGAAAATAGGACTGCGAAACAGCAGGCCCAACTACTTCCACCAATCCTATAGCCATCGGCGTCTGCCTTGCAATCTCACTATGTTTGCGCACCGGACTAACAAACTTGCAAACCTCAACAACTTCACGATCCGATCCCGGGTCTGCCGCGAATGCAGCCTCAAATCTCGCAAGTTTCGTCCAACTATCATGCAGCTTCCCGCACTACAAGCTCGAGTAGACCAGGAATAGCGATATGGTGTCAATAATGCCATTCGTTCTCATCTTCGCAGATATATACACATCTCGTTGCCCTCGCATCTCGATCCGGGTATCCAGCATAGCAATAAAGTGCTCATTAAACCATCCATCCATGCACAATCTTCGTCTCAACAACTCTCAACGAACAATGCAAAGACTCATGCCAAAGTCCCTCCCGTTTCCCAAATTCAGATTTCAAATCCCATCAACGCCATACCAAACCATGCCTTGCGCTGTTCTTTTACATGTACATAAGTGACGCTGCTGTCGTTGATCGTCGTAATAATTGTTGCGGTGGCCAAACCAAAAGAGAGAAGAAGTAGACATGACGGGAACGGCGTCTATGCCTCCGTCATGTCGCTCACGCTGCTCCCTGAGTTGCCGACCGCCATCCGCGTCTGCAGGTAGTAGATTGCGTATGCGATGAGCGCGATGAGGATGAAGAGAATGAGGATGATGAGGAAGATGACGATGTTGCGCTTCATTTTGAGGGTGGAGAGTTTGCGTTGAACTGGGTTGGGTCTAGGCGAGCTCGTGGGGGTAAGGCGCGCAATAGAGTGGTGCTGTAGGCGGGATGTTCTGCGAGATTGTTAGGACAGTGTTATGCGGTGTGGACGCGGAGGTAGAACATACCTTTCACTTTGAGGAAACGCGAATCGAGTCTTCGGTCCCGGAGCGGTGCGCTTTTCTTCACAATCGTCTCTTTCTCCAGCAACGTGTACAGGTCCGAGCGCAAGTTGTCGCGGCAACAGTTAATCAACCAACAACACTGCGTGACGTGTCTGCGATATGCAAGAACGGCTTGTGGACGCGAAAATCTTCTCGAAGTAGCAATATGCAAGTGTAAGTACTTTCTGTGGAATGCACGCGCTGGGCGCACTTTTGTAGAGATGCGATGGGGTGCGTGCGCGGGGGTGGTTGGGCGCTTTGGAGGTTGGTGTGGCTGGGCGAGATCATCGGGTGGCTGGCAGGGGTAAGGTGCGACGCGGCATATGGCAAGGTTAGGGAGTGAAGAATGATGTAGTTGTTTTAGAATGTTTGTTTTCCTGCATATGTATCTGTGAGGCTGTTATTATTGAGTTGGAGGAGCTTCGTAGATGGTTGTGGGTGCAAGTCGAGATGCAGGGGTGCGGGCACTACCGGCGCTAGAGGGTATCCTGCGCGGCGATCGCACCACCACTCACGGCGGCGGCAGCATCACAAGACATCGCATATTGATCGCCAAATCGATCTCCGAAATGTTTGTTTCAGCTATGGTGCGAAGGCCGATATCCAATGTCGCAATTCGGCGCGCTCTGGGGCACCATTGGGCAGACGGCGAATAATACTCGTGACAGTTTCCACTATTTCGACATTCATACACTCTATCACCGCTGAGAAGTTGTTCACTGAGGACTGCCAGACGTATCAGGTCCTTCTTCATAATTGTCGTACGAAGAACGCCATGTGGATGTTGAGTATGCCACGCGTAGGGCGTGGACAATTTCCGACTGATGACGATCATGATTGCCGACGGCAGATCGAGACTGAGCACACAGTCGAGAGTTTATTATAGGTACGGCTTTGCAATCTCCTCGCACCAAGCCCAAAATCTCTCTGCTGCACCTTTCTCAATCGCCTCATGGATATCCGCCCTGGGACTCTTCCCTTTCCTTCCCCACGGCCAGACATATTCCCCATTCATGACCTCTTCACTCAACCCAGCATATGCCATGGTATACGCCCCATACTTTGTTTCATACAAGAGAAAAGTCTGTAGAAACTTACGCATTATCCCTGGTACATACCGGTAGGCTTCCGTATTCAGATTGCCCGGATTCTGCACCACAGAGGAGATACCGTACGGTTCCCAAGCTTTCGCAGCTTCATGGCTCAAAAACCAGTTTCCGACCTTGCTGACGGCGTAGTCAATGTTGGAATCTGTTGTTTTGCCAGCCTCTATGGTTTTGAAGTCGATACCATTGGTTGGTGAGAAGGTATCTACCATTAACGAGCTGGTCCAGACCACGCGCACGCTTCCCTTTGGCGCGGATGTTGCCGCCTCTCGTAGAAGCGGGAGAAGAAGCTGTGTAAATAGCAAGGGTGCAACGCAATTCGTGCCGATGTGGCCTTCGATGTTCTGAGCTGTCGTCGTCCCGAGCGGTGCGCCGCCGATTCCAGCGTTGTTCCATAAGACATCGAGTTTTGCTTCCTGTGCAGCAAACTCGATAGCAGCGCGCTTCACGCTTGCTAGATCTGCCATATCTACATGCAAAAACTTGAGCGTTCCTGGTGTGGCAGCCTCAGGGTGGGCTTCCTGGATTTTGTGGATTGCCTGTGAGGTGCGCTCTTCGGAACGGCTGGCCATGTATACTGTTGCGCCTGTCGGGTACAGTAGTTTTGCAAGTTCATATCCGAGTCCTTGGTTTGCCCCTGTTATCAAGAATGTCTTCCCTTTCTGCGGAGCGATATTCTTCTCTGTGAAGGTGGGTGCTGGCGGAAAATGTTGGGTCCAGACCGCTTTCACGAAGTCGAGGGATGGCATTTTGATTTGTCGTGGTCCCCTGGAAGATGTTGCGAGGAAACAGGAGTGTAAATTGCGGCGTTGCGTTGGAAAGATAGCGGGCATTATATGGGTAAGTAAGGAAGTGGCGTAGCACCTGCCGGAAGAAGTTAGCACTGCCGTTTAGGTCTTAGTGCTCACGGGGCAGGCCATATTTTCCCAAAAGGACAAACGAATTGCTTCACTTGCAAGATCATTCGATACCGTGCCTCATTCATGGAAGATTATGGCATTCCACCGCCCCTCAACAAGTCAACCTTTGCGACAGAGCCCATCTACGGACCCCCTTTGGCCACAATCTCCTCCTCGACCCTCCCATCGCCGCTAAGCACAGTTCGTACCTTGACCTTCTTCTTCTCGGTGCTGGCCTTGCGCGGGTTCTTTGCTTCGAAGATGTAGTCCATTTCCTCAAGGGTTAGACCCTTAGTTTCGACAAAGAAGAAGTACATGAACGCAAACTCGAACATGTCCCAGAAGACAAAGAAGACGTAAAACCAGTATCCGATCTGCAAAGCGTCAGCAAGAGTATTGGTTGAGGGGGAATGTAATAGCTTACGTTTGAGAGAGCGATCGGCGCCGCAAAGGTATTGATAAAGCCAGCAGCACCACCAACTATCTTGTATGTTCCCATGCCCTTCGCACGCATGTCGTTTGACATCACTTCAGCCGGGTAAATCGGCTGCATTGCGGTGAAACCAAAGGCGAAAATTGCCCCGAAGACAAAAATGAAGCCGATTGAAGCTTTAGAGCTCGTTTCCGATCCTGTGTTCACATATCCTGCTGCTGTGCCAGCAGCAATGGAAAGTGAAATAATCAAACCTGCTGTGGCACCCAAGAGCATCTTGCGACGACCAAAGACATCGTGTAGACGTGCTCCTGCCGTGGCGAAGATGTACCCCTCGACAGCGTACATGATGTTGAGAAGGAGCTTAGTGTCCGTAGATGTGATGCCGACGTTTGCTGCAAGCAGCGGGAGATAATACGAGACAACGCTGGATTCCATTAGCGAGACACTCAGCGATGGAGCTCGTGATCTTGACTTACTTGTTGCCAGAGAACTGACCAAACCACGCAAACGTCATGTTCAACATCGTCCTGTATCGCCTCGCTCTAGTCTTGAAGAGCACTCGCAGATCAAAGAAGTTCCGCCAATTTGCTACCGGGTCTTTTTGTAGAGAATCTTGCATTTCATACATCTCGAGTGCGACAAGTGGGTGATCGGCGTCGCCATTAGCGTGATGTTTGATCAGAAAAGCGCGTGCCTCTTCATGTCGGTCTTTACCGATCAACCAACGAGGACTCTCCGGGAAGAAGAGGATAACGCAGCAGACAAGTCCAGGACACACCATCTGTAGCCAGAGTGGAAGGCGCCAATCCATATTGGAATCGGAAAGATGCTTGTGCGCTCCGTATACGGACGACGTTGCGAGAATAGAGCCCTTCGTGACCGGTCAGTCCAGGCTGAATGTAGGACGCGGCTCTGCAGACCACGAAATGCAACTACGACTTACCATATAGTAGAATGTATTGTACATGCCAGCCAAGGTTCCTCGATACTGTGGCGGCGCCACCTCTACTAGGTACAGCGGACTAGCCGAGCATGCCAATTGCGCAAAGAAGCTTAGCAAGAACCTCCCGCCGATAAACGTTGGAAGCGTTTTTGCAGTTGAAGTTACAACGGTTCCGACGATAACACCAGCAGTCCCAATGAAGATTAGCCAGCGACGACCGAGCCAGTCTGCTACCCAGACGAACAGGGCAGCGCACATCTGTCCAACCTGGAAGATGGCGAATATGATACCAGTGGATGCTGTCCCTGTAGTTGGAAGGTTGTAGTACTTGGTGTAGTTGGGCAATGCGTTGATGCTGCCCATGAGACTTCCATCAAAACCTTGTCTGATCAGTTGAGGCTTCTTCTTCAATCGGAGCGTGAAGCCACTTACCACTCATGGTCGAGTTTAGAAAACAAACAGCTGCCAATGCGTATAGCTGCAAATGACCCTTTCCCCATGGATTTGGCTTGTGTTTCGCCATGATGGTCGCAAACGAAGCGTTCACGGCCTCTATCTCCATTTCCTCCACGATCTTCCTGCCATCCTCTGTCAAGTTTTTCTCCCCATAGTACTCTGACGCATTCGGTTCTTTGTCTGCCATTCTGATTGTGCAGTTGCGCGTAAAGTGAAGTCGCAAGAAGATGCGGGGTTATATCGCTCACAATCATTCCATGTCTCCCGGCTGCCCGGCCGTTCGGTCCCCTCACTCTTGATAACCAATCACTAGCCATGTCACGTCGCATTCTGTCGTTGCACGGGTGTTCCATCGCTTACACGAGTATCAGGGAAGCCGGTAGCTCATCGCCCGAGCAAGTCGTAATAGCGGGCGATAGCAATTAGGCTCTCGTGGATCGTTACCATGTTGAGACAGGCGTTGGATCCCCCGCACTAGGCGTCCACCAAGCCGATGCAAGCCTCGGAAAATAACCGAACGAGACTCCTTGGCGATGATTCAGCGCGGCATACCCTTTTCGCTCGCAGCACGAACCGTACTTCATTATTCTTGGGTAGAGACTTGTGCGTAGACAGTATGGCTGTGTCGCGCTTCCAGTTGAAGTCCGGTTGGGCGTTTAAGAAGGGATGTCGCAACTCCGACGCAGAGTACCTCCCCGCGAACGATCTCCCCACCGAAGTACATTTGGACCTACTTACGAACGAGAAGATTGCCGATCCCTTCAAAGACCTTAATGAACTCTCTGTCCGCTGGATTGGCGAAGAAACATGGACCTATCGAACGACGTTTACCGCTCCTCCGGATTATGGGAAGCGCGGCATTACCACAATCCTGAGGTTTGGCGGCTTGGATACCTTCGCGCACGTCTTTATCAACGGAAAGCCTCTCTTTGATTCAGACAACATGTTCATAGAACATGTCGTCGATGTGACCGGCAGTCTGGATATCGACAACGGTGCGGAACAGATTCTCGAGATTACATTTGATTCAGCGAGGCAGAAGGGTCTCGAGCTTGTCAAGGAGCATAAGGAGCACAGGTTCATCGTGCATCAGACAGAAATCTCGAGAGGCCCTGTCAGAAAAGCACAGTATGATTGGGGCTGGGATTGGGGTCCAATACTCATGACTGCTGGGCCCTGGAAACCGATTGTACTCGAAACCTTTGAATCGAGGATTGTCGATGTATGGGTTGAGTATGAGATTGATGAGGACCTGAAGCAAGTGGAAGGCAGAGTCTTTGTCGAGATGGAGGGGTCGGGAAAACTTGATGCGGACATCTCCAAAGACAGGCAATCGTTGGAGAAGCTTGATGATTTCAAGCCGACGACGAAACCTGGTGTGGTGAGCGCTGACTTCGAGCTTCCGGATGCCTCTCTCTGGTGGCCGCGTGGGTATGGCTCACAGCCTCTATATGTCATTTCCGTCACGCTGCGTTCGGCTTCAGCATCCACCAAAGCAGACACAGTTCTCGATGAAGCAGACAAGACTATAGGTTTCCGAAAAGTTGAGTTGGTGCAGGAAGATGACAGTCATGGCACATCTTTCTATTTCCGCATCAACGATGTCGACATATTCTGCGGCGGCAGTTGTTGGATTCCGGCTGACTCATTCCTTACGCGTACGACCTCTTCATTCTATCGAGCCTGGATGAAGCAAGCAGCTGAGGGCAACCAAGCTATGGTCCGGATATGGGGAGGTGGAATCTACGAACAAGACTCCCTTTTCGAGGCGGCAGACGAGTTTGGTGTGCTCATATGGCAAGACTTTGCTTTCGCTTGCGCAAATTATCCTGCTCATCGTTCCTATCTCGCTTCCGTGGAGGTCGAAGCGCGACAAAACGTGCGAAGACTACGTAACCATCCCAGTCTCATCATATGGGCGGGCAACAACGAAGATTACCAAATCGTCGAGCGTTATGGCTTGGAGTACAACTACACCACCGACAAAGATCCGGAGTCGTGGCTCAAGACTAATTTTCCGGCTCGCTACATATACGAATACTTGCTCCCCAAGGTCATCCGTGAAGAAACGAAAGGCGTTCCATATCATCCATCTTCCCCCTTCGGAAACGGCACTTCCACGACGCTTAAGGTTGATCCGACTGTTGGGGATATACATCAGTGGAATGTCTGGCACGGGACTATGGAACCCTACCAACGCCTGCCGCGAATGGCTGGCCGCTTTGTATCCGAATTTGGCATGGAAGCCTATCCTCACGTGTCTACATTGGAAAAAGCTATTACCGATCCTGATGAGCGTTACCCAGGCTCTATGGCCATGGACTTTCGCAACAAAGCAATTGGACACGAGCGGCGTCTGGTGTCATACGTCGCTGAAAATTTCCGCATTCGATATGATCTTGAGGGGTTCACACACCTGACACAGATCATGCAAGCGGACGCGCTGACGTGGGCATACCGCTCTTGGCGTCGTGACTGGAAACAGCACGGCAACAGGAAAGTTGGCGGCGTATTGGTGTGGCAACTGAACGACTGTTGGCCAACGATGAGCTGGGCAGTTATAGACTACTATGGTGTACCCAAGCCCGCCTATTATGCCATCAAGCGCACCTTGGAGCCGCTGGTCGTTGGTGTACAGAGAAAGGTGAACGATTGGACTGTGCGACTTGCCGATGAGCTTTGGCAGCGCGACACAAGCCACATCGATATGCGTAAGATATGGGAGGATGTACAATTTGACATCTGGGTGGCGAGCAATATGCGCGAGAGCATCAACGGAAATATAACGGTTCAATTCATATCCGTCAGAACCGGTAAAGAGATCCTTAATCCGCTGGAGAGAGCAGTCCGAATTGAAACGAATGGCACCACGGAAGTTTTTGAGAATGAAAAGGTCAATGTGCCCAACGCGCAAGATCCAGACAAGCCTTTCGATACCTCTAATGCGGATCCATTCATCATATACACCACACTCACAATCCATGATAAGCAGGTAGCCAGCGACGTTTCATGGCCCGAGCCAATTAAGTATCTTAGTTTCCCGGATCGTGGAGTAACGGTTGAATATTCGGACGACAAGAAAAAAGTCTTCGTGTCTGCTGAAAAACCTGTCAAGGGCTTTGTATTTGCTGAGAAGGAAGGTCTGAAGCTGTCCGATAATGGGTTCGACTTGGTTCCGGGAAGAAGGACAGAAGTGCATGTGCAAGGAAGCGCGGCCGATGGATTACAGTGGAGATACGTCGGTAGCTCTTAGTCTTCGATGGTCGCGTCACCGATGGATACTTCTTCTCATCGTCCACACACGTGAATTTTCTTTATTCTTGACTTTTCACCAGCGAAGGCGGAGTCCGCAGCCACCACCTAATAGCTATGAATTGTACACTCATAGAAACATGCAGCCCGGCCGTGAAGGAGCCATGGCAAGTTCATCAGTTTACGTGGATTCCAGATCACGATATCTTCGCGTACATTGCGACATGCTTGGCGCGTGTCATTCTCGAGCGACTTTGAAGCTTCTCCTCGGCAGTACACCTCTAGATAGCACCTCTGTATAGCGTGCTTTATGCTAATCATGATAAATCGCGAAAACTGTTATAACAGTCCACTTGATCGGCGCATGCTAGGGTGCCGTGAACCGCCACTGTAGTCCACTGGCAGGGTTCCCGCAGAACTGCATGGTTTGCGATGTGACATATCAGCGTGGATGTGGCTGGAACAAGTAGTTGGCTGTTCATAAGGTTGCCGTTTCGCCGAGTAAACGCGAAGACGACAGATCCAATCTTTTGAGAGTCCGTCGAAGGTGCAATCATGCCTGACCAGCACCCTGATGATACATTGTCCGGTGCAAAGCGCACACCATCTTCCGAGGGCGGCGGCTCAATCACTGGTATCGACGACAAGAGACCTATCAAGGAACCCGTCACAGTCACCAACCTAGCGACAGTGGAAACACAGCGAACGGAGTCGGTGCTTGGGAATTGGTTACTGCGCGTGCTGCGGATTCGAAAAGGTCCAAATAATGAAATCTACGACCTTGATGCCGTCGCCACGCAGCCTAGTATCTGGGACTCGGACAATGTCGAAGAGTACAAGGAACGCTACATCCACAAAGAATGGGAAAATTGGTCTGCTTTCGATCCTAGCTTCCGATGGACATGGAGGGAAGAAAGGGCTGTGCGACGAAAGGTAGACTGGAAGATCATGGTAAGCTCCCAAACCATTCTAGATTTCATTAGATACGCTGACACCACAGGTCTGGGTGTGTGTAATGTTCGCAGCCCTCAACATCGACCGCAATAACATTTCAAACGCTGTTTCCGACAACATGCTCGACGATCTCGGCATTACCCGCGCGGATTACAACATCGGACAGACCATATCACGAGTCGGATTTCTGGTCGCTGAGCTTCCTTCGCAGTTGATCTCCAAGCGTATTGGCCCTGATTTATGGATCCCCATTCAGATCTGCTCCTTTAGTCTGATCTCGGCAATGCAGTTCTTCTTAAAGGGCAGAGCATCCTTTCTAGCGACAAGGTACCTCATTGCTACCATGCAAGGAGGATTCATCCCTGATACGATTTTGTATCTCAGTTATTGGTATACGGGCCATGCTTTACCCATTCGTCTAGCCTGGTTTTGGATGTCGTCACAATTGGTCGATATTGGCGTTGGTTTCGCTGCCGTAGGTCTCTTGTCAATGCGCGGTATTTTGGGATATGAAGGCTGGCGGTGGATGTTCCTCATAGAGGGTATCTTCACGTTCCTGGTGGGACTTCTCTCTTTCTTCCTGATGCCGCAGTGTCCGGCGCGGACAAAGAGTTGGTGGAACCCGAAAGGGTACTTTGACGAGAAGGAAGAGAAGATTATTGTCAACTCTGGTGAGGCGCCTGGAAATCCTCTGAGAAAGTATGCTGATAGTACTGACAGTCATCCGCGATGATCCGCAGAAAGGAGGCATGTTCAATCGTCAAGGTCTCTCCGTCCGACAAATCTGGGAATGTTCAAAAGACTATGATATGTGGCCTTTATATGCTCTGGGTCTTCTTTTCGGCATTCCCAAATACCCCGTGGACCAATACTTGACGCTTTCATTCCGCGGGCTCGGGTTCAACGTCATCCATTCCAACCTACTGTCGATCCCAAAGACAGTTGGGTCCAGTATTACTATGCTACTCATTACTGCATTCAGCGAGCTGGTCAACAACCGAAGCTTTGTCTCGATGGCAGAGGATGCTTGGTTGCTGCCGTGTTTTGCGGCTCTGCTTGCGTTGGAGGACCCGATCAGCGCATGGGCGTATTTTGCGATTGCCACGGTACTGCTTTCTTTCCCCTAGTAAGCATTCACAAGATCGGATGCGTGATACGAAGCTAAAAATGCTAGTACGCATCCTATCCAAGTTGCATGGACCAGCAGAAACGCTGGTTCTGTGCAGAATCGAACGGTTTCAGCCTCGCTATACAACATGTTTGTCCAGGTTAGCGGGATGATTGGAGCGAACAGTAAGAATACACGCAGCCGTTCTCGAGCAATTTTGATTCGCGTTAGTTTATCAACCGGCCGATGCGCCACGATACTTCAAAGCGAACAAGGGCCTCTTAGTGATCTGTGTCTGGATGTGTGTACGTATCGCCCCGTTGAGATGTGATCCTGAGTCCCTAGCTACAACACCACACCGTGGCTAATTGTGCCCTGTATGTAAGCTCATTTGTTGCGTAGGTGATTCAATATCCCGGAACATTCTTCTATTATCGTTGGAGAAACGACCAGAAGGCCAAGAAATGGGACGCAATGACACTGGAAGAACAGGAGATGTATAGGACGACCACGACCGATGCAGGGAACAAGCGGTGAGTGTCCTGGTATTCGAAACAGGGTCGTTCAACTAATGATTGGGGTAGCCTTGACTTTCGTTTTGCAACTTGATAGGTTCACCGCTTCGTAAACGTCTAAGATGCTGGACGCGGTGCTGCATGTAGGTCTGCATAATGTTCGAGAAAGTCGCATTTCCAGCTGTGTCAAGGCGCACGGCATGAGACGCCTGAGTTATGGTGAGACGGAAGTGCATGTACGGCACGGAACGGGACGCCCCCAATGTTTGTAGAGTCAGCTTGATGCAGAAGTGGAGCTGAAAACACATCGACTTCACCCGGGATCTACAGGCCACGAGAAGCTCATTTCGCGAGCTACCGCAAAGTGTATGTGTTGTGATCGCCGTTGTTTATGGAGGCTGGCACTGTCAGGCGGCTGTTTGTTTTCCATCACGTACCGCCCACCCAACCCCTCAATTTGGTCTATTCAATAGGTACCAGCCATTGCGCCTAAAGTTAACCGTTGTGTGTTATAGCATACCTTGGAGGTAAAGAGGGTTCGTGCACCCCAATTCGTCAATCATTCCCGAGTGGCGTTTCGAACCCAGGCTTGGGAATCCTACGAACCTAATCCGCCCCATAAGACACACGATAGCTCGATTATCGTCAAGCCCCAAATGGGCGGTCGCGATGCGGTGTGCGAAGATTCTCTATGCGATGATCCGTCGTGACGAAAATGCGCCAGCACTGGTGGTTCGCAAGCTTGCATGTGAGATGGTCCTCCTGCAGTTCGATCGTACGTAAGCAAACGTGACCGAAATAGCCCCTAACGCAGCCCGCACCATCCAACTCACTCCACACAGGCCAAGGATCCATGTCTTACAACGCAAATGCACGCGATTGGGGTTTTCTAACACCTCCGTCTTACCAAGCCCGTCATACGCCTTTTTGCAGTAGCATTCATCGTGCTCCAAACCTCAAATGCGGGGAAATCCAGCCAACGCGAATGCGAAAGGGTTAAGCGATGTTCTTTGGGCCTTCCGCGTCTAATTCATCCGGCCAAACGGGGCCTAGCAGCTGAGTTCCATGTGCGCACGCGAGCGAACCGGAATTCTGGATGCCTTGGCTGCCTGCTTCAATGCGGGATGGTGTATCCTGGGGTATTTTTATATGTCATATTATGGCGAGGTTTCGGTTTAGGAGGTCGAAGGATCTGGGGGGCTGACTTGATTGGGTAGCGGCATTCACCCTGGTTGTCGCTCGGATCGCCGACTTGGATCCTGCCAGCACTGCCGGAGGACTTGCGAGTCGAGGGAACAGCAACAACAGCATCAAGACGAGTCGCGTTCAAAATTTCGGATCCACTATACCAAAGGAGGTCGTATGAGGCACAGCTTCTCGACGCAGCCGTTGCGGCAGGATGTAATTGCATCGACCACGCCGCCACAGCCCGCAGGTTCGAACCAAGAACTCAGCGCGGCGTAGCTATAGGACGGTACAGTTCGTTCATTAAGTTCTGCTCTTTACCCGCATACGGCCCGTGTCGGGTTCTCCGATCCGGTCATTGGCCAATACGCGCCGTATATGCATATTACGCTTACTCGACATGGTCCAGCGACAACTCTCGCAGATGACCGTCCAGCGTGCACTTCCCGGCGTAGATCCTGCGCGCCCCAGATGGGCGCATTGATTGCGCCAGCCCACCGGTGATGGGGAACTTATTAAGATGTAGTAGATCCCCCGCTCACGCGTTGCTGACCTCCACCTTTCCTGTACCATCTTATAGGCCTGGAAAGAGGTGCTGGAGGCCTGTGATGCCTCGACGTGTCGAGGTCGCCTACGACAACGAACCTGAATTGAAGAAGTGAAGAGTGCGACTGAAGGTCGAAGAGATGGCGCCGCAGATCGGCAACGCGGCAGACCCAGTATTGACGCGAATCGTGCAGCAAGATCGCACACCATGGTATCAGAAGAGGAACTTGAGGGTGTTGTACGCGTTGTTGTTGCCCTGTTGCATTGGCATCGAGATGACCAGTGGGTTTGACTCACAGATGATCAACACTGTTCAGATCTCACCAGCATGGCAAACCTGTGAGATAACCCAGCACTACAGATTTTGTGGAAATACTGACACCAAGCAGACTTTCATCATCCAGAGGGAGCGCTATTGGGCATCATCTCGGCCGCGTACAACCTGGGCGCGATTTGCGCGCTACCATTCGTACCCTACGTCAACGATTCATACGGAAGGCGATGGGCCATCTTTTTGGGTAGTTGGATCATGGTGGTCGGCGCCCTCGTGCAGGCTTTCTCCATCGGTCCTGCCATGTACGTGGCGGCTCGCTGGATCCTCGGCTTCGGCATCCCGTTCTGCATCATCGCCGGATCTTCGCTTATGGGAGAGCTCGCATACCCCAAAGAACGCCCTATCATGACCTCCCTATTCAATGCCCTCTACTTTGTTGGTGCACTCGTTGCCGCGGGCGTATCGTTTGGCACACAGCATCTGAACTCAGACTGGGCGTGGCGAATACCCTCGCTCCTACAAGCTGGTCCGTCTATGCTCCAAATCATCTTCATATTGTAGGTCACCCTCGAGTCTTGCCGCTACGTATCTGTTCGAGTCACAGAAAGCTGACACGCAACAGCTTTATACCCGAATCTCCTCGTTATCTAATTTCCAAGGATAAGCGCGATGAGGCTTATCAAATACTGGTCCACTACCACGCAGAAGGAAACTCGCAATCCGACTTCGCCCTCGCAGAAATGGCCCAGATCGAATCGACAATCCGGCTTGAACTCCAATATTCGCAGAGCTCTTGGTTCGATATGATATCTACTCCCGGTATGCGCAAGCGCGTCCTCGTTGGCTCCTTTCTTGGTCTGTTCACACAGTGGAGTGGGAACACGCTCATTTCGTACTACCTCTCCGACCTGCTCAAGCTCATTGGGTATGACGACCCGAACTTTAAGGGTAAGCTAAACGTCGGGCTGAACAGTTGGAATTTGGTCAACGCAGTGGCGATCAGTCTGTTGGTGCGGCGATTCCCAAGACGAGTTATGTACCTGACATGTGCGACGGCACTGTTGTGTTGTTATGTCGGGTGGACAGTAGCAATGCAGCAGTTCTTGGACAGACACACCCAGGTGGCAGCGAAAATCACTATCTTCTTCATCTTCGCGTACCAGCCGTGCTACAACATCGGCTACAACGCTTTGACATACAGTAAGTCTCACAACATCATAACTCGAACGTGGCTAACCTCATGCAGCATTCCTCGTCGAATTGTTTCCCTTCGCTCAACGCGCCCGCGGTATAACAATCTTCCAATTCTTCGGCCGCGGCGCCGGCTTCTTCACCACCTTTGTCAACCCCATCGGCCTCAGGGAAGTCAGCTGGCGCTGGTTAATAACCTACTGCTGCTGGCTCACATTCGAAATCATCTTCATCGTAGAGCTCCCCCTCCGTTCCAGCTCCACCCCAACCCACTAACATTTTGCAGTACTTTTTGTTCCCCGAGACCTACGGGCGCACACTGGAAGAGCTTGCATTTCTCTTTGAAACAGACGCGCGTGCGGAGGAAGTCCGGCAGCGCGTGGAGAAGCAACTGCAGCGTGAGCTGGGCGAGTTCGACTTCGACTTCGACAAGGCGAGCGTCAACAGGCGGAGCGATACCCCGCTTATGCCGCGAGTGCATTCGCGGACGACGGTCACAGCGGGTGGGCGGGACAGGGTGATTGACGAGCGGTGGGAGTCGGGCGGCTGGGCCGGCGACGACCATAGTCGCTGGCCATGACCTGGACACGAAGTGACGCACGCAACTTGCCTATAGTAATATGTTTCTTAGTTATCAAATGATACCCCCGACGTTATCGCGACTGAATTTCACTCGCACTGCACCTCAGGCGTCCGCCTTGCGATGGACATTATGCGACTGTAGGCCAGAAATTCGCGTGCCATGCAATCTATTCCCATACCTACGTGCAGCGCGATCGCATTCCGTCCCGGGGTTCCCCGCACTCAGGGTGTCATGCAGATGACGGACCCCGGTCGGTTTATAGATTGCGCTGCATCGGTACTTGGGCCGGTGCCGATGAGGAAGTGCCGGTCGGTAGCTATGCGACGAGCCCGAGAAGCGCGCTTGGGGCGAGTATAACGGTATTTGCTTAGGCGGTAGTCTTGTGGATATGTGCGGATGGAAGGGTGCGGTGGTGGTGTTGTGCGTGCGCAAAAATACCGAGGTGCGTGGTGCACTCCATCCACATCACCAACTTTTAGCTACCAGTGGTCGGCGACAGCCTGCTCCAGGCTTCCTACGAGCGCTTAGTTCTCCCCTCAACATTCTACCAGAAAATATCAACCTTCATGACTACCGCTTCCCATTTATTTCACCATCTATATCACCTGATTGTTTTACATCAAGTGCATTCACACCGGCGCTAGCAGATCTGCGAACCCATTGCGGTGTACATCGTACGCTAAGGATAGGGTGCTGCTGATAAGTTATCGAGATGCTCGATTGGAAGCGCTGACAGGCCACAGCAACTACACGCTGAGATCAGCATCGTAATCCCATTCCAGGCGTTCGAGGCCCAGTGATATCAGTCGGGCATGAAGTCGTGCCACGCACGTAGGTGTGGCCTTGTCATATACTCCTTCGACGTTCGCGAATACTTCACGAATTTAACTAGCTATATTGGGCAGCAATTGATGGATAAGTCTTATACATCCATTCATCTAGACAGCGAAGAAAGCACTAGT
The DNA here is from genome assembly GCF_001642045.1 of Paraphaeosphaeria sporulosa. Taxonomy (NCBI): domain Eukaryota; kingdom Fungi; phylum Ascomycota; class Dothideomycetes; order Pleosporales; family Didymosphaeriaceae; genus Paraphaeosphaeria; species Paraphaeosphaeria sporulosa. The sequence goes on along the minus strand of NW_017253372.1, from coordinate 732,786 downwards.
GAATAGAGTGTAGTCCCTAGCCCATACGATCATTATACGAACACTCCCTCAATTTCCCCAGGAATACTTGACCATCTGCGGACATCTCAACAGCCCATATCCCATTCCCTTTCCTGCCCAGTCACTGAGATCAATATCAGTGCTATCCACGGTCTCCCAGCCCATCTTCTGGTAGAATTTCTCGGCCGAAGCGGTGGTTTGCACGATCACCATGTTGTTCTTTAGCCCGTACTCACGGTACATATAATCCACCATCATCCTTCCGATTCCTTGCCCTTGCCACGCAATCTTGACGTTCATAGCCCCAATGGCTGATTTATAGCATAAGATATCAGTCTGCTCGTCAAACGGACTGGCGCTGGAGAAGAACTACTCACTGACATGGGGCTTGCCGCCCGTGATTTCTCGCCATTTGGCGATCACGTGCCTCGACCAGTATCGCCCAAAACTTCCTGGATTAGTAGGTCCTACCTCCTCATCAGGAGCGACCGCCTGAGCACTCGACGGTGCCCCGGCATTTACCCAGCTGCCATCCTCCCACTTCACCAGACCCCATCCCACCGTTTCTTCATTCCGTGAATCGACGGCTTTGATCAGGTGGAACTTCTGCCCATCAGGATCAGTAAAGCGTTTGGACAGTCGTGTGACGAGGGCATCGGATTCTTTCTCTGCGGCGATGTTGTGGTAGGGGCTGAATTGGAAATGAGTTAGAAGAGAGCTCTCCGCGGCTTCTGTGCGGATGGCCGCGAGGGTGGGGATGTCGGGGAGGGTGGCCGGGTGGATGGAGATGCAGTCTGTCATTCTTGTCATGAAATACAAGTACGAGATATGTCTTGATATGAGAGGTTGGTTTGATCTTTGTTTCGTTTAGGACAGAATGTTGTGTGCTCTGCCATTATCAACGAGGCCTGACGGTGTCGTACAAGATAGACAAAATCATGCTGCATTACCTCCTGCCATAATTGGCACAGTGCGTGTCATTAAAAATGAGACTACCCCGGCGTGGCACTAGCGCGGCGGGAGTGTCAGTGTGGCGTAGTGCTTAGCTACACTGCAATTCACTACAACAGAGATGACTGAGCTTTCAAGAACAGGTCTCCCCGGCCGAAGTATATGTAAACATTACCGGGAGGACAACTTGATAGTAGTCTAAGTCTTTGAATAACCTTTTAGGTCAAACCTAACTACACTCTTAGTAGATTCAACACAAATCACTTCGGCAAATCGACTTCGTCAAATAATTACACTTCCCACAGCGATTTCTGGATGTTACTGCCTATTTCACGCGAATAACAAGTCAGAGATAAGGTGTTGAGCACAAATGCGGCCTTACTAGAACACTGTAAGCTCTTGTAACGTACAAGGTGTCACTACGGGCGCTATAGTTGTGGAGAGGAGAACAAGTAAAAGGTCGGACCAAGGACTATAAATGTTGCGGTTGAGGATAAACCGCACCTTGGGCAGAAGAAATTGTTAGGCACTGAAGATTGATTGAATACTAGCTATTGTGGTATATATATGTGTGCGTGAAGCGATGTAGTACAGAGCATGGGTAAGCGATGCTGGACCGAGCCATGGTGTTGAGGTTAACAGGGTAAACCGCGACAATAAAAGAACACTAAACGTTCAACCAAACTCTCCACACTCTTCGCGTGCGTCCAGAGAAGCAACGCCGTTGGATTCGATGCGCAGATAAGCATATCTGGGCGATAGAATTTCTTGGAGATGGCATCCCGATCGATAAAATCCAGTACGGCGCCATGCATGTAGGCGGTCAGTGATACTCAGTACTGGGATGTTGAGATTTTGCGCTATGAAAGAGTGACCTGCCTGTTTTATCCTCTGACTGCAGATATGGCTGATCGTAACGGTGATGACAGCATAAAGCACTGGCCTGAACGAGTGAACCCCACTCCATCTTTGCACAATGCTTGCAGATCAATGCTAGATTGGCCGGCGAAGCTCTTTGTTGCCCTCATGTGCTACCTTGCTGGTGGTCAAAGGTTGTTGTGCTTCATACTCGGTTGCATCATCCAGGAGCCTTGGGGATCGAGTCACCAATTCGCGGTGGCCGGCGACGTAGCTATAAAGGAAGCAGTGAAGCATCCTTCGTCGTTGAATCACTCACCAACCTTTCCCTGCCTACTTGACCACTTTCACCCCAGAACATCAACTCTTACCTCTCCAGCCATCATTTGTGGCAAACTCTTCATCACTGCAGCAATGGTGATACTTGTTACAGCCGCAGAGACGAACAGCACCTCGGACGGCCTGGCCACTCAATCCACCAGGGTCGCAGACTTGACGAGGATCCCCTAAATCCCGAACCGCGATGTCGTCTCAGGTAACGACAGCCCTTCTGTTCGGCGTGTGACAGCTGCCATGCTCGACGCAATCGCCAACCAAGCACTCGTGGCCTAGGACTCGAATCTCTCCCCCACGAGCAAACGTGCTGCGTACACGGAGGAGGAACAGTCCCAGATCACGGATGCTTGTGCTGACGCAAGTCAAAGAATCTCTTTACATTCGGGAACGCTAGGACGTAGCTCACGGAATGCCATCATCCATAGCATCACCAACTCGATGCTCGGCGCTGCCGTTGAGAAACATTCTGCAGTCGTCTCGCACAATGCCGGGCACACCGAAGGCGCCGCCATAAAATACAGCGTGTTTGCTGCAAAAAGCTGACGGGAGGCAGTGCTTGCGAGCATCCCGGCACAGAAGTCGGCTGTGACTGTGCAGAAGGCGGGGCACAATGATACTTGTCAGATGACTGTTGATATTTACTTGCATGGGCCGAGCGGTCTGATAGATTCTGCTTGAGGACGGAGCTAGAACCTTGCTTTGCAAGAGAGCTAGAGCAGTGATTTGAGACAAATCAGAAGAATGTGTCGATTGACTGTCATTCGTTAGATGAGCCATCCAACTATCAGATTAAAGCCGTTCTTCCACAGCTTTGCTGCAGTCGTTGCACCAGCTGTGGTAGTGTACAAATGACCGTCTTACGCCTCCCCAGATAGAGCGTGCAAGTAGAGTCTTCACCCGCATGTCATCCTGACTCCGTGCTCCAGGACAGCCCTCCAGTCTACGTTGCTTGTGTCTTTTTCCTCTTCAAAAACCAACCCCCTACGCTAGAAGAAGACTTATCTCCAACATGTTCGCCATCAGAGTCGCAGCACCACTTAGGACCAAGCTGCCCCCCTGTCTGTCGACAACAAACGATCCTGCAATATATCCCAATAAGCCGTACTTTCTTTACATTGCCATCCTTCAAGCTACTTGCCTTCTGCCTGATTGTGAGATGCCACTCTTTCCAGATAATAGTGGGCTGACTCGTATGAACTCAAGGCCCAACATGAACCCAGATGCGATGTCTCCAAATATGTAACGCCACGTGGGCTTCTGAGCATGCCACTCGTTTATGTGCTAGTGTTGATGGCGTCGTCAACGCCAGAGGCTTCGTATCGCAGCAGGATGGTTGCGTGGTGGGAAGTAGAATTATATATCGAAATCGAGAAAAGAGAGTCCAAGTCCCACACCACTTAATCGCGTGATCCACTGTCAACCTTTACGCACATGTAACATGAATAGGGCGTGTACTATATCTAGCAACTCTTTAGATGGAAAGTGCTAAAGTATTCGAATTATGTGTTCATTGGGATGCCTAATATCATGTTGGCCATTATCAGTGGACGGAAGTCGGCTTTCATTGTGGTGCTGATAGATTTTGAAGTCGAGGTGAAGAGCAAGCCGCGGATCAGGGGGTGGGTTTCGGCGCATTTGAGGGTGTAGAGGGTGTAATTTAGGCCGAGGAGTTAGGGGAGAGTAGTTTAGAGACGACGCGAGGCGATTGACGTTGAGAAAGCATGCCGCTTCATTGATTGATAATGGAGAAATATTAGCACCTGCTTTTCGTTTCCAGTTTCCAGTTCCTAGCGAGACGTCGGGAATAAGAGCTGCAAGACCATCTCGTACCCAAGGAGGCAGTACTCCACGTAACATAATGTACAAAGTATTAGTCCGCCCCTCGATTTTCCCCCGCTGTGCCTTGACCTTCTGATGCTGCCTCTCTTCGCCGGTCGTCGAGTACCGTTGCCTTCCAGTGCACGCACATTTTCGGAACTCCACCTATACGGATTTAACATCATATTGTACATCAGCTATGGCCACCAAGCAGCGGCTGATTCTCTCCGTTCCCACCTGCACCACCCTTCTTCTTCTTACCTCGCTTCTTGCGCTTTTTCTTGCTATTGCCTGCACCGTGCGAGTCGTTCTGGGTGCTCTCTGTGTCGGTGTTTGTGTTCTCCTTCTGATCTTGAGCACCGTCAGTCTGTGCAAGGACAGTCTCAGAGTCACTCGAACTCGTGGTCTCCAATACAATCTTCCTCACGCCGTTGGCTTCCACGATGTTCTCAGAGATACTACCACTGCGAGCCGTGTGTCGCTTCTTCGGAGGACTGCGCGAGGGGGACGGTGATCGGCGGAGCGATGCTACCGTGCTAACGGACTGCGATCGCTGTTTGGAGCGGCTACGGTTCTCCTCGGGAGATCCGTTGCTGCCCACAGCAACCTTCGAATTCCCATTCGCCTGGTGGGATTTCGGCGAGGTTGGTGGCTCGTCATCGGCTGGATTTGATCTGTGCTGATCGTCCTTCCAAGACAGACGTTCAGCGGCCATGGTTCCGTAACCCACGGCAAGGCTGTGTACTCCGTCGCTGGCTTCTCGTCCTGTAGTTTCCTGTCAGCTTGTTCCAGCATCCAACGGCGATTGCTGCAACATACCTGCCGATTCCAACAATCCCTCTCCAACGCCTCCTTGAGGCGCATGCGCAGATTTCACACTGATTACCGGACTGGTAGGCCTATGGTGCTCAGGTATAGTATTGGGAATGCCATTATTGACAGCCTGCTTGATCTTGACTGTGCCAATGCGGGTTGCCTTGGGACGACTGGCAACGTTCGAAGGGCCGAGATGCTTGAGATGCTGTCGAATGTCGGGGTCGTCGCTACGGATGCCTCGAGTTGTCGCTCGGTCTAAAGATTGACTAGCTGCCTCACTGCTCCTGCGGCGCAGAAGGAAAGTCGTAGCCTTGGGAGCGGTGCTCTCCTGGAGAGATAACCTCTTCGCCGAGCCACCATCGGGCTGTTCTACTTGGAGCTCTCCGTCCTTGACCGCCTCAGTATGCTTTTGAGAAGGATCGGCGAGAATTTCGCCTTTTGGCACGCGCGTGCGGGGAGCGGGGTGGATCCGACGAATGGCCTACAGGTAATTAGTGGTTGGCTCGAGCATTCAACAAACTGCCTCCGGTAACGCACCTTATGAACATCGACGAAGACATCCGACTCGTCGATAATCTCTTCACCGATGAGCTCCTCGATGACGTCTTCGAGTGTTACCACACCAACAGCGCCATAGGAGTCGCCAGGGAAGTCAGAGACCAAGACCATGTGGGATTTACCTTCCTGAAAGAAGTTGATGATGTCCAAGCAGCTAGTCTCCGGGCGGGTTTCAGGGAGGGTAGCCAAAGCAAAATCGCGTACGCGTAGGGCGTCCTCGGGATCGTACGTGATGAGCATCTTGACAAGAAGCATGCCCACGAAGTTATCTGGGTTCTCGGGCGTGTGGATCGGAATGCGCGAGTAGCCAGCGGACAGTATGTTCTCCATCATTTTCTCGTCGAGCACGGTATCAGACGACATGGTGAAAACATCATCCATGGGCGTCATAATGCTTCCAACAGCCTTGGCCTTCAGATCCAACACGGCAGAAATGATGGTGACCTCATCTTCGTTGAGGCGATCGTCCGGACTGGTACCGAGCGTCTTGTGGAGCGTGACAAGCGTCTTCAGACCAGCTTTCTTGTACGTGGTCCCATGATCTTCTCCGAGAAGATAGTCTAGGAGTTTCGCTGTGGGCCAAGCAACAGGTGCCATGACGTACATGAGAGCGAGGACAACGGGCGCCATCCAGGCGCCAATGGGCAAGCCATAGCGGACGCAGATGGACTGGGGAACGACCTCTCCGAAGATGACTATACGCGGTCAGATGTTGAAGGTGTGAACTTGGGAAGGGTGCTTACCGATCAAGACGGTAGAGCTCAGGACGGCAGGCCAGCCTCCACCGAGCGACCTATCGAGCACGATGGGCAGCGTTTCGTTGGTGATGACGTTGCTCAACAGCAGTGTCACCAGAACCCAGTGTTTTCCTCTCTTGAGCAGGCGCAACACCCTGGCTGCGTTCTTTCGCTCCGAGCCTTCGCCGGACGACGCGATGACTTGGAGGTAGATCTCATCCTGGCCCATCAAGCTGTGGGTGCATTGGTCAGCTATTGCGCATGGCTTGATACGGCCACCGAGGTACTTACGCGATGGTCAGGCCGGCGAACACACCTCCGCCGAAGACGAGGGCAATGGCGATGCCCAGGTACAGCCACAGGCTCGCGTCGGCGGGCGATTTGGGCGCGTCCTCATCGGCGAGGGTGTGAATGGCGCCTTTGTGGAAGAGGGGGATGGCCTTCACCACAGGCGCGAGGCCGTAGATGAGGGCGAGCCGGGCGATGTTGATGGGGCCATGGCGCGCCCACGGTCGAACATCAGCAGAGCCTCTTGAGCGAACAGAGCTCATGGCCGATGCCACAGCTTCTCAGGCGTGTTGAGAACGCGGGATTGAGAGAGGGAGGAGGCAATGGGCGGCGCGTTGGGGAAGCAGGTCGAGCGTCGCCGCAAAGATGAGGATGTCGCGAGAAAAGCGGGCCCGTGCGTTCTGGGTGCGGGACGGCAAGCCGTTCAGTCGCAGCACAAGCGGACAGAACAGGCGCACCATCAAGCCAAGTCCTGGGCGGCTAGGGACCCAATGCGATCCTCGTCGACGGTGCGTCATTGCGCGCCCAGCGTGGGTGCGCATTCTGCCTGACATTGAGTGCACCGCACCGCAGCATCGCGGGCTTCGCGAGACCGACAGCAGCCTTCGTCATCGTGCCTTGCCGAGCCTCTCGAACCACAGCCCAACGGCCAGAGCCCGTCACGTGCCGCCCCGGGGATACCCCCGCTGGGCTGTGCTATCTCCGGCCGGCGCGCTGGGCGGCGGTAACCCGCAAGTAGCCGTTGGAGGACTGTTTGTTCGGCAATGCCACAACTCTGCTCGTCCCGCCGGCCGCACAGCTGCCCTGGACTTCTGCTTTCCTCCAGAACATGTAACTGCGAGCATTAGACAATGGCCGCAAGAAGCCCCTCTACCCGCACCCTCTCAAGGTATTTCTTGCGCCCGCAAGCCTCCCTGCACCCTGCATGTCGCCAACAATACCGTCCGCAGCGGTACTCTTCTGCAGTAGCTGGAGCACGCCTCAACGGCCCTATTGAATATGACACCACGCCGCTGCTCCACCACACTTCCAAGGCCGCTCTCACCAACCCGGAACTGCCCGATGAGGTACGCAAGGGCCAGACCAAGCGCATCAATCTGTACCAAGCCGTGAACGAGGCTCTCCGCCATGCTCTGCAATCAGACGAAAGAGTAATCGTATTTGGCGAGGATGTGCAGTTTGGCGGCGTCTTTAGAGCCACCATGAATCTCGCGAGCGACTTTGGGACGGAACGCGTCTTCAACACGCCGCTGAGCGAGCAGGGCCTCGTTGGCTTTGCCATCGGTGCTGCCAGCGAGGGTATGAAGCCCGTCGCTGAGATTCAGTTTGCCGACTACGTCTACCCTGCCTTTGACCAGATTGTCAACGAGGCGGCCAAGTACAGATACATGTCGGGAGCGAACCAAGTGCATTGCGGAGGCCTGGTCGTTCGCATGCCGACCGGTGTAGTAGGACACGGTGGCCTGTGGGTACCTCGACAATCAGCATGACACCTGTAGATGCTAACGAAGACCGTAGCTACCACTCTCAGTCCCCCGAAGCACTCTTCACCCACATACCCGGCCTCCACGTTGTCATCCCTCGCTCACCCACCCAAGCTAAAGGCCTCCTCCTCTCCGCCATTCGCACAAACGACCCGGTCGTCTTCATGGAGCCCAAGATTCTCTATCGCGCATCCATCGAACAAGTCCCCGTCGATCCGTTCTACCTCCCTCTCGACAAGGCAGAAATCCTAAAACCTGGCAAGGACATCACCATTGTCTCATACGGCCAGCCATTGTACACGTGTTCAGCAGCGATAACGGCAGCAGAAAAGGACTTTGGGTGCAGCGTTGAGCTGATTGACCTGCGGACGGTGTATCCCTGGGACCGCGAGACGGTCCTTGAAAGTGTGAAGAAAACAGGGAGGGCGATTGTAGTCCACGAGAGCATGCAGAACGCGGGCGTTGGTGCTGAGGTGGCGGCGACGATTCAGGAGAAGGCGTTCCTGAGGTTAGAGGCACCAGTGAAGCGGGTAACGGGTTGGGCGACATTCACAGGCTTGATGTTCGAGCCACTGATAGTACCGGACGTCACGAGTGAGTTCTTCCCCAATGCGTGTCTTGCTGGATTGCTAACAGAGCGCAGGAGTATACGACGCCATCAAAAAGACATTAGATTACTAGTTACAAAGAATGATTTCAAAAAGCGATGAATAATCCCCAACCCGCTCACCACGTCCGCACCACTTCCGCCAACCAACTCCGTGAACTTTCACGTGGTAGCCCAATCATCCTCCGCCTGAAGACCGAAACTAACAGGACGTCCAACCCTGGCCCCAGGTCTCCCCGATGGCCACGCTAGACCCCACAGCTCGGCACGAAGCGACGTCCCCACCGCACACCCTAACATCCTTCCCCTCGCCACGCATGAAATCTCATCAACAACTCTTTCCCTCCAATAAAAATACAATTTGAAAAGCTGTCGCTTCTGTGGATCGAACACAGTACCTCCAGATGTACATTCGAATTGAACCGAAGTTTGCCGCCGGGGCGGATTGCTTCAGTCTGGCGCTCTCCCAAGTGAGCTAAAGCGACTGTTGCTTGATATCAAATTGCAAAAATTGAGCTATTATATACCAGGTGAATTGCTATTTGCTTCGACCGCGGCACACATATCATGGTGAAGGCGGGTGGGTCCGAGATAAACGGACTGGCTGGACTGGGCCAAGTAGGGCACCAAAGTGCGCTCTGTACAAAGCAAGAGTCGCGTTGATGCAGGACCACGAGTCTATACGACCTACATACCGCCGCTCAACACACTCGTCCCTCTCTACTGTCACCATAGAATACATATCGCGCCGCCCATTTGCCTTGTCCATCTTACCACGCAACTGACCGCCTCAACGACCCACTTCTCTCCCCTACTCCGCTCCCTTCCCCGGAACGTTCCTTGCGCCTCAAGACGCGTATATAATCGCCTACTCCTTGCGCCTGCCTTCATGGAAGCGCATCCGGCTCAATGGTCTAGTGGTATGATTGTCGCTTCGGGATTTTACGCCTGGATCCGTTGGATCTAAATGTGACAGGCCCCGCGTTCGAATCGCGGTTGAGCCCTTCGCTTTTTTGGGAGTGCATGGGGGTGATAGGGGATGGGAGTATTTTTGCTGTGTGAGGGCAGTTGTTCGTCTCTTAACAGAAAGTGACTACAGCGTGAGATGGCAATACTCGTACGATCACGGAGTTTGACTTGACCTGTTTGCACTTGCAAATTGCTTCACCAGGCGATCTTTGAATGGGTGCGATTGCATACGAATGATCTTAGACTGGTGAGCACCATCTCATCCACCCAGCTTCCTCCGCGCCTCTTCTTCTCGGGCCAGTGTCTGGGGGCACAAATACGTAACCACCCGCAGCTGGTCCTTTGCCAGGGCACAGCTAACGTAGAAATGGATATCCCCAGTGCTCTCGAGGAACTCCTCTCCACTAAATCAAAGTCAGTGTGCTGCTTAGACCGTAAAGCGCGAGCTAACTTACTAAATTTTTCTCAACGCTTCCTCATAGTTGTCCATCTGCGGCAGCATCTTATCTGCGTTCCTCCTCGTGGCAAAGTACCTGCGCAGTCGCTGCAGAACCTCCGCGTCGTTCTTACAAAACGATGCAGGTGAGATGTACACCTTGGGCGTCGTCGGCTTACCCGCCTTGACAGTGAAGTAGAATCCCGGACCCGCGCGCTCGACCTCGGATGGCAATTCCGCCGGTGCATCTCCAATGAAGATGCGCCAGAAGTCTTTCACGTCTGCGATCGCCTCCGCACTGTACATCCCCATATCGTATCTCCCTCCCAACGTGAGTGCATCCATGAGATACTCAACAGACGTGTTCGGCGCACGTGTATATATCTTGATGCGCGACTGCTGCGGGGAAATCAAATCGAATGAGAAGATGCCGACATCCATCTTCCACTTTGCCGCCGCCTCATGGAGATACTCCAGCATAGGCTCGCACCTCAGCGACGCGTATTGCTCCTCTGGCAGCGCCCGAATCGCGCCCACCACAACCTCAAGATTCGACACGCCCATCTCCTGCGCCCGCAGCCCAGGGAAGATGTACAGCTTGATAATCGGCCCAGTCCGGTCGATGTCCCTCGTGACAAACGTCCCCGCAACAGGCGCAAGCTCAAAGTTCAGTTTCTCCGTCATCTTCACGCGGCCCAGCTCGCTCGGCAGCACAGCAGCCATGAAGTGATTGTACCACTCCAGATCCAGACCCGTCACCAGACCCTGGCTGTCCAGGTGCTTGATCCACGCATCTGTCTCGTATCGGTTGAACGGATCCGCTTCCGTGCCCGCCAAAGGCCCGATCGGCTCGAACGACGTCCGGACCACGCCCTTGCCCTCGAGACCCCACTCCCATGACAGGTCGAGCGGTGTACCGTCCGGTGTCTGCGGGCTTTTCCAGCGCAGATGGCCATTTGAGTCGGGCGTGGGGCCCAGCTCGGGGACAATGTGGATGGCGTAGAAGAGGAGCTCGGTGTACTGTTCTGCTTTGGAGTAGCCGGCGTAGTTGAGCAACAAGGCGAGTTGGCTGCCGGTTTTATCCCACCAGAATTGATGTTCGGGTTTGCGGAATTGGATGGTGCTGCTTATGATGTCGAAGGGCTGCTTGGTCTCGACGCGGGTGGTGTTTGAGATGTCTTGTGAGGCAAAGACTTTTCGCTTGAGGGCGTTGATGGCATCGTTGCTGAGTGTGCTACCAGCGCGCTCGATTTGTGACTCGACTGGAATCGCGCTTGGTGCCATCGTAGCGGCAAGCTGAGAGGTGATGAGTTCCGCCGCTGTGTTGTCACTGGATATGAGCTTGTCAAAGGAAGCGAAATTGACGCAGATTAGATTGATTTACGGAGCTACGCAGTCGAATGCGAGAAGGAAGTTAGAACCCCACCAGAAGACGGTCCTCATTATATTTGCTCACTCGAGTGAGCGTCCGGCAAACGATCCCTACAATCACGCCATCTGATCACTAGCAATGCTCCGTTCGTACTGTTGCCGCGTACGCTACAGCTTGGAACGTTGTACCAATCAATCTTGTAACACTAGGATGATTTACACGCCCGGTAAGCACGGATTCATTGGTTCTTGAGCGTCGCCTTACGTGTAGGATGAGATCCTACAAGTATGGTCGATCCTACACTTTGTGTACCTGCCGTTTCAGACATGATTTTGTATATTCTACACTGCATACGCCGAGTGGTTCGGTCGCTTAGGCTCTTTATGTGGAGCTGTTCGCTAAGTTGATTCTAGAATACGGGATCACGGAGAGGATCAGATTCAATCCATCTCGCGTATCATCTGGGGTCGAGTCTAAACTTGTCGCTGTAGGGTACAGCAAGGTAATTCTGCTGTGCATGCAACCGATTTTGGCACGGTGCTCTTTGCTATGAAAAGGTAGAAGGAAGCAGAGGACTTGACACGTACATGAAGGATTCCTCAACGCTCCATGCATCCCTCGTAAGACCCTAGACCAGTTCCACCCGAGAACCTCCGCATTGGGATGTACGGCGCCCACAGGGTAAGCTCGCTAGCCTATTTAGCGTCCCTGCAGCAGCGTAATATAAGCATGTGAGCTCTCTGCGACCAGGCATGTCTGTAACAACTATAGACAGATTGCGAAGGAGGCGTAGCGCATATGGCTGTCCGCAATGAAATTCCTAATTCCTTCCGGGTATTCAGATGTTTCTCGGCTAGGACTAGGGGCCGCGTTAGACCACCGGAAGATTCCTGAGCGCCTAGGTAGGAAGCTGCCAAACGGTCAGGAACCTGATAATTGTAGAACATCTCGCTTCGCTCTTCTAGAAGTGAACCCTCCAAAAGAAAACCAGAAAGCTTTTGAATACCACCGAACCACACACAGTCCAACAACTGCGACATGCGTAGTTTTTCACTCCAAACTTCCGGCCGTAACCACGAAACCCACCCGCATGCACGTTATACTATACCACGGACCATGCATATAGTGCGGTCAATGTAAGCAAGGACGCCTGATGGGCAAGACTCACCCAAGCGTTGCTTAGCAGTATCTTGCCGTCTTGCGTCTAGTTCGGGGGCCATTGGGACGTCTCTACTAAGCGATGCCCCACAGTGTTGGATGTAGTGCATCCTGAGCGGCAACCGAGAAACGAAGCACAGTGTTCATTAACATAGCACAATGACTAGCCGTGCGACTAGCGTCAGTGTGCGATCATATCTTGGTATCTTTTTGCCAAAGATTTCTGTTCTTTTGGGCTTCGCGATGGACACCGAGTATTTTCAAATTGATGTCTCTTACATGTCGCGAAGTAGTGAAATTGAGGCTTACTGCATCCCGGCGCGGCTCGCGGGAGGTACCGTTGTCGAGACGGTCCGCCTTCCTTTCGTGGATGATTTCATGCCTCCTGGTGGCGCAGTTCGTCGCCACGACCCAACAAAATGCCATGCAGAGACCAAGCCGCTTGCTTGAAAACAGGCAATTCACGAGTATGACGAGATGGGCCCCTGCAGATGCCGTTATATCTTTGTTCAGACGAGGACCATACTGACGTCCAGGTTCTGGCCGGAAGAGCACAGTGGCAACCTGAAGAACCTGGGATGTATTGTCGAGTTCAGGTCGCAGTCATATCAATTCTGGTAGTTCAACCTCACACCGAGGTTTTTACTTATGCCGTTACACGTGCACTGGGCATTCGAAATTTCGGACGTTTATGCGGCCTCACGAGTGAAGAGGGGGCGCAGTTGATGGGTAGCGACAGTCATCGTACCGGAAGGGTGATATATAGATCTTAGTGGGACGTATCACCGGCCAAGACCAGCAAACCTGATCTTGTCTGTCACGTGAGTGATTGTTCACCGCTGTACCAAGCTCCCAGATCCAGACTGTTGAATAACCGCTCTAACCACATGTCGTAGTTACACTCTTTAAGACGCCAGTAAGTAAGCTAAACATTCTCTGGCAAAACCGGCCGTTCAAATAAAAAACCTCAGCCCATCTGCCACGAGCGTACTGTGCACGATGTAGAGGCAAAGGTACGATACAACGTAATTTGATTGAGTGCGTAAATGAGTTTAGATATCCTATGTAGCTCTCAGGGCCTATATCGAACTCCACGGTATTCATTGCCTTTGCTTAACTATCAACTTACTGCGCTTGGCAGTCGTGCTGGTTGACATTCTAATTTGACCGATTGTAGATGGACCTGTGACTGGAACTGCGAGTAGCTACAATCCAAGTTCGCCTATGTGAGATTTCTCAAGCAGTTTTGAGGCCCTCATAAATGCTGGACATTGCGGTCAGTTTGCAGACGTAGCTGTTATTTCCGCGATCCCACGCAGACATCAAACCATACAAACATTTGATGGCAAGTAGATCTGGGAGGCCATTCGTTTGTGTGACGATTTTAGGACCGTAGGTATCGTGCAATGGAAAATATTGAAGGTTCACTGAAGTTGTATTACTGTGATTCTAACTGAACTATATAGCCATAGTGAGGCGATCGTCAGGGGAGTTAGCCTATTCGGAGTTTCCTGATTCAGTAGCTGAATTATAACGATTGTCGCGATCCTCAGGAGTCCATGAGGACTCGGTCCGAATAGGATCGATAGTAATGTAGATTGAACTGCGACAGTTTGACAATGTTAACAATAACGAGAAGTGGTAAGATCTTGCTATGACCAAAGCCAGGATGCAACTCCCCGCCTTGACCTCTATACGTGTTCCCTTGCACCATATGAGCCCTTCGGAGCGGTTCGGCGCCAGTGGATAACTTTCAACAAACTGCACCCCGTCGTGGTCTCGGGCTGTGCGTATAAAGCCCATTACACCACGAGTATATAGATAAAGCCCTGGACTCACCACTCCCCTCAGACTCTCTTCCGATCTGACCCTCGTCACAACCAACATAGCGGATCTACTTTTGGCAAAATCTCGTGTTTGCCTTCAGCGAAAGCTGCACCTCACCCGAGAGATCGCTCGCCTCAATTGCCTCGTCCACTCCCAAACCTTGAAGCCAATTTCCGGACATAAAAATGAGCATCCATGCTTGGAAGCGCGGCATAATTGTCAGGAAAGGTCCCCCAACTCCCATCAGTCGCCCAACGACAGCACGAAAACTCACATTCTTGGATCTACCCTCCGGCAATCCGCAACCAGATCTACGAGTACTGCATCCTCGATTCGGAGCTCGAGATTGTCTCGAGGGCCCGGACGTCAGCCAAACCGTTCGGAGATGTTGCTTCCCTTCCGCGCCCCGAGGCACGCCCGCATGGGACGTCATTCGCTGAGTATTGGCAACAAATACCCATCGATGAGTCGCCTTTCCAACACAGCTCATGGAAGATAGAGCCTATGGAGCTCTACCGCAAGTTCGTCGTCAACGACACCGGCAATTCATACATTGGTCCTACTATGTCTAGCAAGCGTCCTCGCGGGAGATTCCGCGCCTTCGAAGCTTCGTATGCGAAGGGCGGCCAAGTGCAATCTCTGGTCATCAATCTGTTTCTCGTCAACAAACAGATCTGCTCGGAAGCATCGATTAGTGCTCACCAGAGGACATGGCGCATATTAAGCATACTATGAGCGAGTTGCAGTCATATCCTTGTAAAATCCACTGTGGCATATGTCCGCCAGTAATGAGCCTTTGCTGACAACTGCATTGGGTCGTAAGGACGATGTTGATCTGGTTATTGCTGGCGTTTGCGTTTATTGTTGCTGCGAAGATATCTACCAAACGAAGTTTTGTGTTACCGTGGAGTTTTGATGTGAGTAATGCGGAAGCAGCAATTAATCCTTCGCGTTCATCACGTTGCGTAGCACGTGATGCTGCCTACTGACCATACCGAATGTGTCAAGCGCGATTTGGAAAATGGATCAACACACGCTCCTCGACATCTTCCATCCCTTTCTTGGCCCACCTCGCATCACGCATCTCAGCGCTTACGCCTTACCAATGAATGCTTTCTTTTCAAGCGATAATCTGGGGCTTGATCTTCTTCCTGCTGAAGTCCTTCATCGCGTCGCTTCTTTCCTGCCGTTTTCCTCAATCTTAGCTCTCTGTTTTGTGAATCGCCGGCTCTACACAGTGTGCTACGATAGGGTCGTGTTCAAGCATAGCGCCATTCATGCTCTTCATGAGGATCGATATACCAGTCTCGTCGAGCTACAGAAATGCGACTGTCAGGGATGCGTTTGGCGACAAATTGAAGCTTTAGACCAGGAATCCTTATGTTCCAGGACAACTACGGAAGTAGGTAGCGAGGACGAATGGTACCCAGAGCCAGAAGAGGAGCTGGAACAAGAAGACGAGTGGGATTTTGATGACTGGGGTCCTGATATCATTCAACTCAGAGCCAGGCCGTCTCAAGAGTGGTTGAAGAGTTGGCCGAGATCTGATGTCTTCAATCACCTTTCAGCATCCGATAGTTCCCGCATTGCATGTGCGGTAGAGCGAGCACAGCAATGTTTCAATGTCAGTCTTACACATCAGTCAAGGGATTTGTCGCAACATTGGACTAGGGGACGTTGGATCGAATGTAAGTTTCTTTCAACATGTGGAACCATCTTGCATGGTCCCAATGCCTGACAACGATCTCTATCGCCGTTTTATGCTTGCCCCATCTCCCCATCGCGCAAGCCACGTCTCGGACTCAAATCACCAACACATCCTAGGGCTTCCACACCTAATTGCGCTCGGTCATAGTTCCAGCCTTGAGCTAAAGCCATGGACACTCCAACGCTTGCTTTTCGCCCCGGACACATCATGGGGCGATGGCGATCAAGCAAAGAAAAACCCGTGCTCCTCGGAATATATAGCTGCTGGATTTTGTATGCTCACGTCAATGCTGATGTGGGTGGAAACCAAACATAGTATATCGGATGATTCTACGCGTGAGCAAGAGAATATTGGTGAGCAGTTCTGCTTGCCGGAGCCGAATGATTACTACGTGTGGGATCAAATGGAATGGCTGCTCGAGGAGGCGTGGGAGATCCGGGACTTTGACCTTGACGATCGGTACTCCGTCGTTCTACGGCTGATGTTTCAGATTTGGTTTTACCATCGCTCACATCATACCCCTTTTCCGTCGGTACATCTCCTCCCTTTTGCTGCTGTTGTAGGTTCTCCAATTCCGTTCCGGACGCCCGATAATTTCCTGACCAGGCACTGCATCCCAAGAGCACAACTTGATGCTTATCTGTCAGGGGAATGGCTAGGATGGTGTAGCAGTTTCGGCGGGCCCGATTTTCCCAAGATACAGCCACGTTTGCAAGGTATCCATTTTGTTATTAGCGAGTCGCATCCTCCATATGCAGCAGACATCGTTGCTTTGATCTCCAGTTCCAGTGGGAAAGACAGATGGGGATCGTTCATCTTAGAGGGCACAGTGTCGATAGACGGCGAGGTGTGGTTCAGACAGCGATATGCGGAATCTTTGCGTGGAGATATCTACTCGCGTCCTGCAGCAATCTGGAGATACAGAGGAGTTATAACGCCGTTTGGAATTGCCGGACCTCATGAACAGGATAACAGTCATCGATTTGCTAGCGGCCGATCAGCACGAAGTCGGGATGGTTTTTTCTGGCTTTGGAAAAAAGATTGGACCCACGATTGGCCATCTGCTGTACCTAAGGGATAGCAACAGATGCCTGTGCATAGCACATATAGACATGGTATCCATCAAGCGCGCTTGCAGTTCATTGCATCTGGACGTTCCCTTGAACAAGCAACACTGGAGAGCTCATTCTATTCTGGTCCTTCCATACAATTTGTCACCTTCCCATGACTTTGCTCGATGAACTGGGAGAAGCAGACAAGATCAAATTCGTTTGCATCCTGTAGAAAGTGCAATGTGCATATGTGATTGAGGTTCTGCCCTTACAGCGCAAGCCTTGAGACTTGAGCCTTGCGCCCAGTTCACGTCCCCTCATCATCAGCATCAACACATCTTCAGCGGAGCTCAGCGGAGTCGAAGTGGGCTTAGCCTTCACCGGTGACTTTCACTTTCGTAGAGCCTGTCTCTCCCTTGTCTGATCTGGGCATGTAACTCGAAGGCTCCATAGAATGGTCAAGGTCTTCAGCCAGATCCGACGGGTATTATGCGGCCCGCGAACGCTTGAAAAACGATAAGCATGTCACTAGAGGGCCCGACAGTTTCGATACGTGACTTCCAAATACACATTTAGGACGCTGGATTGCGTTGCGGTACATAAGGCGTCGAGATACAACGGATAGTTCTGAGTCTCTTGAAGAGGTTAACTTTCTTCCCTCAAGGGTTCGGTAATAGATGCATTGAGAACACTGTAACTATTTCATTCTCATTCTATACTGCACTACCCGTTGTTGAAATATTTCTAATATCTAATCTTCGTCATGAACGCTTCCGCAACAATACGCAGTGCGTACGTCCGCGCATCAATGATGCTTGAATTCCAAGCTAGGCTGATCGTTCTCTTTAGTAGCGCGATCTTTATGTTCGCAGGCATCGTCGACTTTCCTAGGATCATATCCAAGGAATCGCCACTGTTCGCGTCCATAGTATTCGGGCCCCAGGTCATTCATGGCTTTTTGTTCCTTTTCGCAAATGCCATGCTTGCTATAAGTGAGCAACACAAGTGGTACATCCCAAAGATCAGCGATCCGGACTGGCTGGGGGCGTTCCTCAACGCCACAGGTGGCTTCTGGTTCATGATGGCTGGGTTCTTCTTCTTTCAGAAAGACGAGCTGGCCGCAGCCGCAGCCGCTATGGTGGGAAGTTGGGCGTTTCTGGTGAGGAGTCTAGTGAGGTGGTATGTGGTAATGGAATTTTGTTGAGACTTGGAGATAGCTATAGAGCTCTATAGAAGTTGTCATTTGATACGCGTGGAAAGTCTGTTTCCACGAGACATATATTAGATTCGCTTTAATACATGCCATTAAGCAAGATAATATACAGTTTTACTTCTCCCATTGCAGGAATATTACCAACTTACCTTTTTACGACCGAAACTTAGTTGAGCTAGGTGCGTCACCAACCTTTCATCCGGAACCGACTTTTGTCTATCTAGGTATCCCTCCCGACGCAGGATCTAGCCAAGCGACGCCGCTTCCCATCTCCCGCAGGTTTTCACAACCTCAGGTGAAGATCTTCTATTCGGTCAGATGTTCATCCGGATGCCAAATGCGATCATGTGTGTCATGTAAAGTCCTAATCAGGAACACGAACAATTAAAGTTCACACCTGAGTTCGGGTAATCAATCCCCGAACCCCAGATTCCCCACACTCCGCTCCCACTACTCAAAATGTAGATATATTGCAGGTATATATCATACCGTAGCCCTGATGAGCTACAAAACTTGTCTTGGAGTTACTTTTGACAATGCGGTTCTCGCTACTCGTTGCAATTCCTTTTTTTTCAGTGACGAGTGCCGCATCAGCTGGAGGCAAGCACAAACTATGCAAAGTCCGTGCCAGTGGTACGAACGAAACTGACGATGCTCCGGCGATTCGATCTGCGTTTTCTAAATGCAACCGCGGCGGAACGGTAGAGCTCAGCGCCCCTACGTACTACGTCAACTCGGTATTGAACATCACCGACCTTGAGAATATACAAGTGGATATCAAAGGGAAGCTATTGGTATGGATCAGCGTGTTTCTTCATGGTCTCCCATTGATCCTAATCACAGTGGAGTACGGATATCCCATATTGGCTGAATCATTCACTACCTGTCGGGTACCAGAACCAGTCGACCGCATTAGTGCTCTCTGGTAACAATGTGCGCATCAACGGCCACGGGCTCGGAAACTTTGACGGCAACGGGGACTATTGGTATCAATGGATTAAGAAACAACCGAACACGTCTAACTATCCAGGCCGTCCGCATCAAATTACGTTCAACGGCCTGACCAACTCTGTCATCACAGGTCTTAGTTTCTTTCGGAGCCAGATGTGGACAATGTCGATCATTAACTCTCACAATAACGTTCTGGAAGACATCCTCGTAAACAATACTGGAAATGTGGTATCGAGCTGTAAGTCTTCTGTTGGCGGCTTTCTCCATCCTCGTTGACATGGTTCGAAGCGAACACGGACGGCGCGAACACCATGTTTTCCTCTAACATAACGATGAGAAACTGGACCGTTTACAACGGCGATGACAGCATTGCCATTAAAGCAAACAGCACGAACATCTCGATTCTCGACAGCAAATTCTACAACGGTCTGGGTATCGCGATTGGTTCCATCGGCCAATATTTCGGTCATTTTGAGACCATTGAGAACGTTCGTGCGACAAACATCCAATACAAGAACACACTGCACGCCTTCTACATGAAGACATGGACCGCTGACCAAAATGGTTACCCACCGAACGGAGGAGGCGGCGGCGTCGGTTTTGCTGAGAACCTGCACTTGAAGAACCTGACCGTGTCGGGACTGAGAGGCGCTGCATTCGCCATAAGTCAATGTACGCGATTTAGCGGAGCACCTGGGGTTGGTAACTGCACGAATTCGCAGTTCCAACTTAGAAACATCGGAATCGATGGGATGGTGGGCGATAGCAAATCGAACAGGGTCGCGAGCTTGCAATGCAGCGCGGAGAAGCCGTGTACAGATATCACATTACAGAATATTGACCTGAGACTGTCGAATGGAACGGCTGCGGACAGTTACCTTTGCGGTAATGTGGTAGATACGAGGGGCTGGGCGTGCACTGGCAAGGTGTGCGAAGGTGGGAGTGCGACTGGAGAATGTTAGGCATATAAGAGCTGTTTGGGTAGATGCTGTCTGGAAGAAACACGAGTAGGAGCAATTGAACAATGGTGGTAGCTCGCGGACCGTGGACAGAATACTGACGTCATCATACACTTGCATCACTTGCTCTCTAAACTCTAGGTTCTCTCCGGCTTACGGTAATTGGCATAGCTAGGCAGAGCTCAATTCTAGACCAACCATGTGTAATTAGTTCTGAAAGTCAACCTCGACCGCAATTTACGACCATATCTCTCCGACTGTACTCACACACTATCTCGCAGCAATCCCGCAACACCCCTTAATCTGGTTGATACACTGTCTTGTTTTACAGGTGCTAAACTTGGAACCAAATCATTTACCATTCAACACGATATGCCCGAAACATACGATCACAATAAGAAAACCGTCACACATGGCCTGGCGCGCGTGAACGGTATCCGCCTGCACTACATCACAGCAGGCTCCGGTCCAGCCCTACTCCTTCTCCATGGCACGCCAAAAACCCACTACTACTGGTACAAGATCCTGCCCTACCTGACACCGCACTTCACCATCGTAGCCCCCGACCTCCGCGGCTTTGGCGCAACCGACAAACCCCCAGCCTCAGATGGCTACGACGGCGCGACCAACGCCAAAGACATGATCTCCCTCATGGACCAGCTCGGGCACTCAAAATTCGCAATCCACAGCGAGGACCGCGGCGCAACGTTCGGCTTCTGTCTCGCAGGCTTGTATCCGTCGCATGTCACGCATCTCAGCTTCTGCGAGATGGTGCTGAGCGAGCGCCTTACCGAGCAGTCCTTCTTCACGCGGGAGAACATTGCGGGGCAGTACAACCAGACGGGGGTGTGGAACTGGCATATCCCATTTCTCTGGATGCCGCATGTGCCGGAGATGCTGATTCAAGGCCGCGAAGAAGAGTTCTGGACGCATTTCATGAAGGCGGAGTGTTATAATCCGAATTGTCTGGAGCAGGAGGCGGTGGATGAGTGGGTGAGGTGTTCGAGGGCGCCCGGGGGGTTGAGGGGGATCCTGGAGACGTACAGGGCGCATTGGGCGAATGTGGATGTTGAGGAGGAGATTATCAGGAAGGGGAAGTTGAAGTGCCCAGTGATGACTGTGGGGGCACCTGAGTAAGTGCAAGTTCACTTTCCCTGCGTATTCCTCGCTAGGGAAGTACTCGAAGCCATCCGGGAAAGCACATGGCTGATCAAATCGCAAGGTTCTTCGGACCGATCGTGAAAGAGCAGATGGAGATGGTATCCGACAACATTGTGGTGTCGGAGATTTTCAATGGCTGCGGGCATAGCTTGGCGCTGGAACAGCCCGAGAAGCTGGCTAGCTGTTTGAAAAAGCTCATTCTCTCGCAGTGACCTTTATCGGTCGACATATGCATGGAATAGTGCGATCTGATCATTTGGGTTTCTTTGATACGTATATGTTGCTATCTCGTAGGTAGAGAGAACAGCTAACACTATACGCTAGGGTACGAGGCTGGACGAGCACGACAAGGATTTGGAACAGTAATGTTGATATGGTCTCGGCACATTGCGATATCTAAATTCGTATCTAATATCTTTCAGTAACCACAATCTGCCAGTTTCCTCCCTCGAGGGAGAACGCCACGCGATTGTGGTCCTCTAAACGGGCGGCTCTTGGTTTTGTGCCATTGATCTTTACATCCGGAATTTTTCCCTTGACGAATACAGGCAGGCTGACCTCACCAGTTGTCCCACTCGGAGTGTTGACAGTGACCCGATAACCGCTCGCATATCGTGATCGCTTGGCGACGAACTTGCCCAAGTCTGTAACAAACCCAGCTTCAGCATTCTTGACATCACCGAACTGGGGTCTTAAGGTCCAGGTGCTCCCTGCAGGACTGGTAACTGCGAGACCCACAAGGTACTCCGTCAATGCGCTTGTAGGTCCAGCGCTCCAACCATGAGCGTGTGATACGTAGGACGCATCATAGCCGTAACCGCGGCTGGATCGATATCCAAACGTGCCGTTTACCAAATAACCCTCGATGACAGTGGAACCAGTCCCGTTTGGGTGATTTGCGTACCATCCCCAGCTTCGGCGGATGAGTTCAAGAGCTCGGTTTGTCTCATCGATAGTAAAATGAGCTTGGATTTCGAAGCTAGAGATGAACGGCGATATGTTCTCTGGCAACTCAGGAGCCACAGCCCCAATGTCTGACCAATTTTCCGTCAGCCTAGAAGAGATGCTGGATGCGGTAGAAGACGAGGCATTGACTACGCCGAAGAGTATAGCCATGCTGTTTGCATCTTGTGGGTGGAGTTTTGTGGCCGTAGCATTGTCCTTGAAAGCGCCGTATGCATCGTCGAAGCAATGAGCTTGAATGTTCGCTCGTAGACTCTGAGCTTGCTGCAACCACTTCGAGCTCAGTCCGGTTGTGTCTTTCATCCAAGTAGCCAGCGATGCTCCGGTTCGCAGGGTGTGGTACAGGATTACATTAGCTTCTGTGAGGTTACCGCCGGTTTGCCAGCGAGCCCAATCGCGTGTTCCTGTGGAGTTCAAGAGACCACTGGGTTGGACCTTGCTGTAAATGTATGTCATTGCCTTCAGGTATTTGTCCCAGTTCTGCTGTACAAAGGCCGTATCATTCTTGTAGAGCATGTAGTTGTACGTGCCTATCATGGTCCACATATGGTAAGTGTCGCTGTTTTGTTGCAGAAGAGGAGGCCCTGCTTCGGGGAAAGAACCGTCTTTGTTCTGATGACCGTTAGAGGAATAGTGTTGATGAGAGAATCGACCTTACTTGGTAATTGTACATGACCTGCAGCGCATTTTTGACGCTATCCAAATCCCCGATGCTCACGAATCCAGAAGGAACGGCAATTCCCATGTCGCCTGGCCATACAGCGCGGTCTCTTTTAGCGCCATCTACAATGATTGTGTCCCCTGGACCCAAGGTACCGTTGTTTGCCCAACCATTGGCCAGCATCGGAACCCAACGTCCGGTGTTGACCGGCACAGAGTTAGTCTGCAAGGTATATGCACCTGCATACCAAATTCGATTCAACAGCTCGTCGTCGCTGTGGAAATAACCTTGGTAAGCTCGGAGGTTGGCCCAAGTAGGCTGAAAGCTGATTTCCAGTTGCACGTCGGATAGACTGACAGTGGTGGTGGTGTTTGATATTAGGAAAACAGTCAGGTAGCGGAAACCACCCCGCATGACTTTGTCCGGCATAACGTATGTACCATTTCCGGCTCTAGAGAAATTTGCGTACAGCGCTCCGTCTCTGCCAGCGAATTTCCCATTGGATGCATCGGACCACTCGCCGATCCATGTGCTGGCTTCGGTGAATGCCATACCTAGACTGCCGGAACCAGAGGAAGAATAGGACAACGACACGATTCCGCCTACTTCTCGTCCAAAGTCCAGGACCACATTCGAGCCGTTGCCAGATAGGCTGGCAGAGCCTGTCCATGGACGAGATTTTCTATCCCGAGTTGTGAAGACATGTTCTGGAGCGACTGTCCGGGAAGATGGTGCGTAAATACTCCTCTCCCACTCCCCTAGCACTCGTTAGTATGTCAAGGTAGGTGAATTGCTACTTCAATACCTGGAAAAGCAGTCTTGTCGGGACCGCTGCAAGGTGTTTGTCGCCAGCACTGCGCTGCTTGTGTCGCAAGACAATGTGCGGCGAACAGTCCGAAATATGCGCACTTGATCTTCATTGCGAAAGATGAACGACTTCTAAAAGACGAACTTCATAAGACACTGATAGGGAACCACAACATTGGAGACGCCGAGAAATCATGGCACCCATATTCGAAAAACGGGGGCAAATGAGGCTCGGTTCGGATTCAACCGAGATAGAGTTTCTCCGGATGTACATGGAGGCTAAAGATTAGTGCGACTCCATATTGATCGACAATGCGGGGAACACATTAGTTTGTCGTCATTGTCGCCTACTTTTTGCAGCTTGGTAGGGCACTGTCGAGCTTGCTTCGTACACTATAGCAGTGTGAGCACAAGTAGTTCTTGAGCAGACTTTGCGGGTGATGTAGGAGCGAGTTGAGAGGATGCAATGGACTACCGCACTATCATTCTCAAACTTGGACCAAGCTGAGCCCTAGATCGAATCAGCAGGTATACGGCAGGTCCCTGGGAGCCAGGTACAAGGTTCCGCGGAGGAGGAAAGGTTAGAAAGTGCGGAGAGGTGCGCTAGCTGATTCCAGTAGCGGCAGACCCTTTCGCCGCCACGTGGCGCAGCTTCCTCAACGGGTTTGTTCCTCTCTGTTGAAGTCGCAACACCATGGTTCACCTTGGTGGGCCCGCTTCAAGCTCTGTTGGCACAGTCAACTCGAGGCACTTTTCTAAGATGTGTCATATCTGTGTCATATCTCTCGCTCTGCCCTGCCCATATGCGCCGTTATGGCTGCCTTCAGTAACGTCCTCATGACTCAACCCGACCCGTGGCTCACCGAAAAGACGAGGCTGTGTGACCTGCCTTGATTGCCAACAGTTGTCAAAGTTCCATGCCAAAGGCACCAGGAATTTCACCTTCACGATATTATAGCGGCCAATAGCGACTGTGCATGCGCTATTAGACCACAGTAAGGCTTCCGCTATTGTTCACTCACGTTTGCTGCCAAAGAAGCGCCAAGATTGTCCATTCTACGGCGAGGCGAACAATGGGCGAACGCGTAACGCGTCAATAGGGCTTCAGTCGTGTCACGTGTAGATACTTCGCCCTGTCTGCGTGACAGCATTCTTGCTACGGCTCCAGCATTTCCGTACCTTGCACTTCACATAGCACTCACACAGCGCTCTCTCACTCAGCACAGCCAGCCCGCTGAGCTTTCGCGACATTCGCCACCAAAATCGGGAATCTCGGAATTCACACTCACCTATCAAAAGAAGCTGTTTCCTCGCAACCATTCTGACTTTGTTCAACGCTGCCCTTCGAAATAGTCTGGATGCGTGGAGCGTCATTGGAGGAGATTTGATAAGAGTCAGACAGTCTTCACCTCCTGACCGAAATGGCGCTGCCTAAATCTGGCTTGCTTAGCCTCCCGGCCGAAATTCGAAATACTATATACGACCAAACCTTCAATGGAGATATGTCCAACGCCGATATGCTCGCACTCATGAACACATCGAAGCAGCTGCACCTCGAAGCAGGGTCCCGCTTCTACGCCAACAACCCTTTCATAGTCAGGGTCCCGGCTCCGTCGGTCCCGGGCGCGACAGTCTTACCGCCTGTCAATGACCGCTACCTTCCGTTCCTCAAAGACCTTGGGGTTGAGATCAGTGCAGGCTGTGCGACTCGCCCTCGAGTGCAAGAGATAGCCGCTGCGATAACGCGGCTCACAACAATCGGTGCGGAATTCGATAGAGTATCGTTTTTGATCCAATTTCCGCCTGAGCTATCGTTCTTCCTCCAGGATAGGTATGATGATCCGATACTGGACAAGTCTCATCCGATAACTACTGCTCTACATAATCTTCTCGACTCAGGCGTCTCCAAGGTGGTCCACATCTGGATGAATGGAGCATGGTTTGCTCCAGGGCTGGCGACTTCGATGAAAGCCCGTTATTGCTCCGGCCTCAAGTTCATGCTCATCAATGAGGAGCACAAAATCATTGAACTTGGCGACCCCTTCGTGTACGAAAGGGCCCCAACCGGTCTGTGTTCTTGCACTCCTATCAAGATATTCGGCATGATCGAGGATAGCGGCGACGACTTGAATACGGTGGTTGGACTCGATCTCGACATGGGAGAGCATACCCTGGAGCTACATAGGACCGACCACGAACCATTCCTGGGGGTAGACGAAGATATAAACACCAAGGCTGAGGAAGACCTGACTGACGAAGACGACATCGACATGGAAGATCTGATAGCCTTCGACCCCGCAGATGTCGATGCGATCGAAGAGAATTGGAACCAGACCTTTAGTCTCCTCGACCATGAGGAGATGATGACAAAGGAGATCGAGTTTCTCGTAGTGATGGCGCCTCATATGCTACTTCCATCGTCAGAGGCGGCTGGCATAGTCACAGCCCCTCAACCGGCGATTGCTATGACTAGACCTTGAAGGAGTCAAAAAACGCACATCACCACACCAACGCAATGCTACATCGTAACACGAACCGGCATACGAATAGAAGCTAAGACCTGACCTGCATTGCACGCATAATCTTCACTTTTCCTTGTATCCGAGTACCGCATACTTCAGCGCTGATTTTACGTCTATGGTGCCCCATGCCGTCTTGTTGCCAGGAAAGCTGCAAGAGCTACTGGATGCGATAAATCATGTCGCCCGCGAAGACCCGAACCTAAAGACCGGAGACCTGGAAGCATGTTCGGAGCTTTGGCAATCAAGCCCACGCATCTATTATCGACGCCCACGATCTCGGAAGGAGCTTGACACCCGCGAAGAAGGCAATGACAGCGACGACGACGACGACGACGACGACGACTATGAAGAACGCAAGGGCGCATATTCATTGCCGCTTCCGACACCGCTCTTCACTGCCTCACGTCCACCCCATACCCTGCCTTTCCGATATAAACCCGACACCCAAGCCGTTCCTTCCACCCCTACCACCATTACCAGCCCAGTCCCATTCCTCCTCCTTACAGGCAGTGACGGCCTACGCGACACACGCGCCCCCATCCTCTTCAGCGGCGCCCCCCTCTCCGACATCCAAACCGCCATCCACGCCGCGATACCCGCCCACACAGCCCTCTGCGAAGCCCGTATCAACCACAACCGCGACAACCCCAAAAGCCACTCATGCCCTACAACGCCGAGCAGTAGCGGCAGCCCCAGGCACAGGCACAGGCCTACAACGCCAACACCAACGAATGAGCAATTGGAAGAAGCGACCCGTGCAGCCCTCTCACGCGCCCGCACAGCATCCTTACCACGCCCTACTCGCCTCCCCGTCCACACCCGCAGCGAGACTCCCGCCTGCTCGCGAAGTCGCCCGAGGAAACAGCGTCGCACCGCGCCCACCGGCCCTGCTCCATACCAACCTGACTCCGACGATGGAGACAGAGGCCGCTCGCGCACGCGGCCCGTGATTTCTCGGCCGATGCTGCAGCATCCGATTGCCGTGGCTGGGGTCGAAGTCGGCGAGGGGCGTCCGGGGGGTTCGGGTAGCTCGCTTCACGATCCTGCGAAGGGGGACATTGGGGGTGTGCTGGAGGCTGGGCGGACGGCGGCACGGCGGCGGGGGAGGGCGCGCGACTTGTCGAGAGAGGGGCGTGCGAGGGACGCGGTGCTGCGGGGCGCGTGTAGGTAGTCGTACAAGGCGGGACAGTGCAATACATTCAGATGCCCAGTTCGCCGTCATGTGTCGATCTTGCGGTACCTTACCTGCGTGCGTGTGCACAGCCGATACATCGACCTGGGAGGGTCTCGCCCTCCCCAGCGAATCCCAGCCCCGTGGCACCGCTGCACAGCATGTCTTCTGTACCACCGCTGAATCAGATCAGGCGAGCAGCTGACTGGGCAGGACGGGCGCTGTGTTTCAGGCTGGGGCGCAGCCAACATCTGGAGTTATTTTTATAGGTTGAGGCGGGCTGTGGCGGTGCGGGGGTGAAGTGAGGGAGTGCGGGGGCGAAAGCGAAGGCGAGGTGTCACGCGACTGGTTGGGGGCAGGAAAGGAGCTTCTGGACACGGTTCTCGAGGTCTCGTGCGGATGTTTCGGTGGTGCGTATGTTCGAGGGAATATGGTCGCCGCTAGCCCTCCAAGATACATCATCCAAGAAAGGGAAACATTAAAACGTACGATTGACCAACAAACAGGTCTCTGTAGATGCAAGTTGATTATTTCTTTCCTGGTTTTTATGTACAGCCGTCTCTATCTCGTTTCTCTACGCCGTGAGTATGTTCCCGGCCCAGAGAGCCCCGTCGTCGTCCTAGTCTCATAGATAATGTCGGATTTGTGTGGAGGGGGTATCATCTCGTATGAAGGTGGTCCGCTCCAAGGCAAGTACAGGTAAGGTGAAG
The DNA here is from genome assembly GCF_001642045.1 of Paraphaeosphaeria sporulosa. NCBI lineage: Eukaryota > Fungi > Ascomycota > Dothideomycetes > Pleosporales > Didymosphaeriaceae > Paraphaeosphaeria > Paraphaeosphaeria sporulosa. Next base: position 704,693 of record NW_017253372.1, on the reverse strand, counting down.
CTCCGCGTCCCAGGCCCAACGGCCTCAAGCAAGTATAGCAACAAGTGAGTAGCAATAACGTCGTCTCCCCGTGGCATACCCCACTCCGCGCGGGGAAAAAGTGTAAAATGTAATGCGAAATAGAATCAATGTCCCGTCCCTCTTGGTGAACGCCGTACAATGCAACGCTATGCGTAAAATGTCATGCTGAAACCTAACCTCCTCTTGCAGGCATGCGGTCCTGGCCCCAGGCTGATTAAATATCGTACTCGTACGCGATAGTATACTACAATTACTCCTTCTCTTTTTGCTCGTCAAAAAAGTGCAGCGAATCGAAACAAGGCGGTGCGAAGCGAAAACGGCGCCAGCGATCAATTGGGAAGCACGTTCTCCTTCTGCTCGGTGATGATGCCGCCGATGTTCTCGGCGAAGATGCGTTGTATGGGAAGCGTGATGGCGTTCATCATATTCTGCTGAAGATCCTCTTTGATCTTTTGCTTCTCGAACCAGTAGTGGCGCACGTATTTGCCCTGACAGTTGGAGACCTCGACACCCGGGAAGCCGTTGGCCTCGGCACACTGCAGCTCCTTGACGTAGTCTGCGTAGTCGTAGCGGATGTACTCGCCGAACGCCGACTGCTCGTGAAACTTGGGCATCTTCCACTCGGAGCAGCCCTTGTAGCGCGTGTCGTCGGGGCACTCGTGCCAGTCTTTGAGGATCTGCATCGTGTGGGCGTTGTTCTGGACGACCATGAAGCCGGTGTTGGTGTAGGTGCGGTTGAAGCGGTCGGAGTTGTACTGGGGCGCTTCGGGGTCCCAGGGATCGAGAGCCATGGTGAAACTGTGTTCTGGCTTGATCTGCCAGTAGTTGAACATCCACTCGAGGGGGAGGTGCTGGAAGCGAAACGTCGCATCGGCGTCGAGGAAAACAATAAACTTGTAGTTCTTGATGTGCTGGGCGAGTGCCGAGGGCTTGATCCAGGTGGCGTGGCGATCTTCGAATTCGTGCGCGTGGACGAACTTGTAGTCGTAGCCGTGGATCAGCGAGTAGATGTAGTGGCTGAAGACGCCGCCCGACACGTGGTTGAGCTTGCGCCAGTCAAAGAGGCCGTGGTTGAAGGCCTCGGTCGACTCGAGGGGGCGCGTCTCCAGGTCCAGGATCAAGACGTCCTTGCCCATCTGCTTCGTGTAGCGCGGATCCCGCGGCAGGGTGAGCGAGGTCAGGTTGAGGTCCTCGCCAATGAAGGAGAAGCTGGACTCGTCGGGGGCGATCTTGAGCGGCTGGTAGAGCTGGCGGATGATTTCGTGGATGCCGAGCTTGGCGGTGCCTTCGTTGGTGACGGTCCTGCAGAGGGTCAGCCTCCCAACAGCGCCTGTGCGCGGGCGGGGAAAACACACATCTCGACGTGGGTGGTGCTCTTGGGCAGCTGCGGCAGCTGCGGCGGGCTCTGCCAGGCCAGGAAGCCAAAGACGAAGAGCAGCACGAAGCCGGCGGAGACGGCGAGGCCAAACAGGGGCCCCCGCGGGCCGGTCGTGGGCAGCATCGTGTCGGCCGGCGCGCGTAGGAGTCGAGGCAGCTGTAGAGGGACGTGACGGGAGGCGGCGGGCGTCGTCCAGGAGGCACGGCGGCTTCGCGTGCTTTAAAGCGAGCAGCCAGCGAGAGATTAGGCTTGGCATCTCACGCTGCCTCAGCCCCTGCGACGCCGTTGCTTAGCGGCATCAAGGCGGCGGCGAGGCGAATCACCCGCCGGCATCCCGCCAAGCTGCGCCCGCCGGCCTGGGCGCTGCAAAAAGCACGCCCGGTGTGGCGCCCGCTGCGGAACCCGGCACCGGCCACCTGCCCCCCTCCGCTGTCGCTGTGCTGCACCTAGGGCCCACGACGCAGTGCTTGCACGCCGTCGCGCCGTGGCAGCGATGCTTTGACAGGCCCCAGAGTCCATCCAGCAGCGGCCAGCGAGCCTCACCCACAAAACCACTCCGCGCTGCCCCACCAGCCCTCCCTCCCGCCCGCGCACATGCCTTCACACACCAGCGAGAGCGAGGTCCACCACGCGGCCTCGCGCTCAGCCTGTACCCCGCGTTCGCTGACTACTTCCCAACCATGGCCGTTCATCGCTCTTTTTGATTCGCCGCTCCTACTCCGCCTGGGTTGCCAACCTGCTGGACTGATGTCGCACGATGCTGTACTCGGCCCCAAGGCATCTTTGGTGGCTTTCGGCCGTAGACGCTGTGGAACCGAACACGACCATGGACCATCTCGCACCGTTGCTCGCGGGCGGGAAACGTGTGGTGCTGTCGGTGCGTGAGACCTCTATGGCTCTGAGACAGCCACCGTACCAATGGGCCCAAGCCTTAATGGGACGTCAGGCCTCAGAGAGGACGGCCTGCGAGAAGGTGTTCGACAGTGGCGTTGTGACGGCATACATCAACTGTCCCTTGCGTATCGTGATATCCTGCAAGAAGTGATGCTGACACTTTGCATGCTGCATGCCACAGCCACCTTTCCCAGGCTTTGGTACCAAGCACCGCACGCAAATCCCATATCGACTCCGGAATTCAGGCAGACGCGAGGCAGCATTTGCCGTCACCTGTATGCCATTTAACGGCCGTAGTAACTATGCCGTTCGTCATCTAGCCATGTAAATCGGCTCCTACCCCAAGTGGAACTCTCCAGGTACGGCATGGCCATTTCGATATTGGTCATCGAAATGAGCAGGACCCAGGAATTGGACTGCAAATGTTCCTTCGGAATTCGGGGGAAGTGGTTGCCGCCGTCGACAAGAATCGCGGGCCGGAAGCGCTGCCATTGCCACTGCCTCCTTTATTCGTCGCACCTGCCCCTTCCCCATTTGGTGATCAATGGAAGAATTGCACAGCCGACAGGCCTTGCGTTCAATTTTGACCATCTCAGATTATGCCCTGTCAGTACAAGCTGCAGCAGAGTGTGGATGCATCCTATGATAGTATGGAAGGGATGGTGTAGATGATCGGTGATGGATTCTACTGCAATTTTCAGTCGTTGCTTTCGTGCCTCGCGGATGAACCCTTGGAGTCCTTCGTTTTGACTTGCAATCATCTGCTCGCCTATGTCCTGTACACAGACGCCTACGCAGACGCATTCTAGACACATCGGAAACTGCAACAGCAGCCCAAAACATGGGATTGCAAACACTCATCGCTCATTAGACCGCAACCGCGTATACGTCGTGACTTCGGCACCTTGCCTTCACTCTTTCCGTTCCTGCCCCTTTGTCTTCCCGTAAGCCCCACCAGCCAGCTTCCTCATCTCCAGCGCACGCTTGTATGGCGGTGCCGTCGGCGGCTGTACTGGGTCCAAGCTGACTCTGTCCTTTGGCAGTGCGTACGTCGCATCTGAATCATACGCCGACAAGTCTCCGCAAGCCAGGAACGGTGCTATCCATCTTGCGCCGCCTTCCTCGATACCCGCCTCATCGCTCTCGTCACCGAGATCAATCTCGACCACACCGTCTGGCCGAACCGTCCGCGAGGGCTTCGTAGCGTCTGGCTTCTCGTCGGGAATGGGCAGTGTGGTCCCGGCACCCAGCGGCTTCTCAAGCGACGGCTGGAACCCCTCTGGCGGACAGAACCCCTCGCAGACTACAAAGGCCTCAATGCTAGAGGCGCGGGAGCTCCTCGGTTTTGCAACTCGTACGCGTGAGAAGACGAGCTTCAGCTGCGCAAACAGCAAATCGACGTCTTTCCCGCGGAAGATTTTGGCCACGAACTTGCCGCCGGGCTTGAGCACGCACAGCGCGAGGTTCAGCGCCGCCCACAGCAGCTGCGACTGCACGTAGATGTCGAGGTCGTGCAGGCCGGTGACGTCGGGCGCGCCATCGGAGATGACGAGGTCGACGGGCGCGGACGGGGAGGACGTCGTCGAGGCGGGGTCGTAGGTGTCTGGGTCGAGGGCTCTGAGCATGAGGGGGATGGTCGAGGGGTGTGTTATGTCTGCGCGGAGCGTCGTGACGCCTTCTAGTGGGCTCATGGGCTGGAGGTCAATGGCAACGATGCGGACGCCTTGCCTCTTCTCAGGCTGCTGGACGTCTTGCACGGCGCCTCCATCTTCGCTGGATGGTGCAACGTCTTCTGCTGTATTGCTCTTGCTGCGGCCTAACACGTACTCCCGCGTTTCTTTCTGCTTCTGCTCCCAGCCCGCCCGTCCGAACTTCTCGCCTTTGATCAGGACCCGTGATAGGACTTGACTCCAGCTTCCGGGTGCGGCGCACAGATCCACGACCCGCGTGACGTTTTCGAAGAGGTTGAATTCTTCGTCCAACTGCAGAAGTTTGTAGGCCGAGCGGGCGCGCCAGCCTTCTTCCTTCGCCAGGCGATAGTAGGCGTCGCGTTTGTCCTTGGAAGATTTCCCCATCTCTTGAGAAAGTGGATATCGATTTCAAGAATGTGCAGATGTGGTGCTCCCGATCAGGTGCCACGAGGCTGGCCAGCTGTTTGCCTGCCTGCTTAGGTTTACACTTCTATCTCTTTCAGGATGTACCAAGTCGAAATGTCTTATCCAAAAACGGCTGCAAAGTGATCAAGTAAATCTAATCGAGTCGCCGTGAATTCTCTCGCTTCCCCCACAACGGCAATTTTACGCGACGCGCGCGGAGCAGCCCTACCCGACCGCCGACCTCTCCCCCAAAAATTTCCACAGCTTTCCTACACAACGCGACGTGCAGTCGCACCCTTGCAATTGCACATCATGAAGCGCCCACACGCCGCGCCCAAGCCAGCGCACCCCACGCACAAGCGCCAGAAGCTCGAGAAGCCATCCGCGCCCGCAAAACCACCTGCGCCGCGCCGCAAAATCCGCCTCGACGACCTCTCATGGAAGGCCGTCTCCATGCCCGACCGGCTGGAGGACTTCGAGGGCTTCTATGGACTCGAGGAAATTGACGATGTCGAGGTAGTGCGGGAGGGTGCGACGCTGAGCTTTGGGACGAGGAAGAGCGAGGAGCAGCTTGAGCGGGAGAGGGAGGAGGGGAGGAAGAGGGAAGAGGACGAGAAGAGGAGGTTTGAGGAGATGAAGGATAGGCAGGGGGAGGTGGACTTGGATGTCGGTGTGGAGGATGAGGCGGTGGAGAGTGAGTGGGAGGGGTTTAGTGATGGGCAGGGTGACGAAGAGGATGCAGTCGGGGACGGTGAGGCGGGGGTGGAAGAAGAGCCCAAGCCAATGTCGAAGAAGGAAAAGAAAAAGCAAAAGGAGAAGGAAATCAAGGAACGAAAGGAAAACCAGAAGAAGGAGAAGGCTGCAAAGAAAGAGGCTGCAGATCCCAAACCTGCGAACCAAGCCAAGGACAGCAAGGACCAGGAGCAGCAGAAGAGCAACGAAAAACAGGCAATAGGCAATGGGGCCTTTGACCTTCTGGCCGATAAATCTGAGGACGAAGACGAAGGCGATGTCGACGTCTCGGCGTGGGAAGACCTTGGCCTGTCCAAGCAAACGCTTGCCTCGCTGGCCAGACTGAAGTTCTCCGAGCCAACGACCATCCAGTCTTTGGCCGTCCCAGAGGTCCTTGCGGGCCGCGACGTGATCGGAAAAGCTTCTACCGGCTCCGGAAAGACTCTCGCCTTCGGTATACCCATCCTGGAATCGTACCTCAAGTCGCCGCCCAACGCGAAGAACCACACTCCCATCGCTCTAATCATCTCGCCCACGCGTGAGCTTGCGCACCAGCTTGCGGCACATCTAACCGCTCTATGCGCCGACGGTGACTTCAAGGCGCCGTCGATAGCGACTGTCACTGGTGGATTGGCCGTACAGAAACAACGCCGACAGCTGGAGCATGCAGATGTCATTATCGGAACCCCAGGTCGCTTGTGGGAGGTCATCAGCAGCGGTCAAGGACTCTTGGCGTCTATCAAGAAGATCCGCTTCCTTGTGGTAGACGAGGCTGATCGCCTTCTGAGCCAAGGGTCTTACAAAGAGCTCGGTGAAATCCTCAAGATTCTTGACCATGACGATAACACAGAAGAGGGGGTCGAGCCTGATCCAGCTGCGGAGGTTCAGCGCCAGACTCTCGTCTTCTCCGCCACGTTCCACAAGGGCCTTCAACAGAAGCTCGCTGGCAAAGGCCCCAAAGGCGGCGGCGACTTGATGAACAAGCAAGAATCCATGGAGTACCTCCTCAAAAAGCTCAACTTCCGGGAAGAAAAGCCTAAGTTCATCGACGCAAACCCCACCTCGCAGATGGCCACGGGCCTTAAAGAAGGCCTCATCGAATGCGCCGGCACAGAAAAGGACCTCTTTCTCTACTCCCTGCTCCTCTATCACCCCAAAAAGCGCGCCCTCATCTTTACAAACTCTGTCTCAGCTGTCCGCCGCGTCACCCCCTACCTCCAGCACCTCGACCTCCCCGCGCTGCCCCTCCACTCGGGCATGATACAAAAAGCCCGCCTCCGGTCCATCGAGCGCTTCACCCAGCGCCCCGGCTCCATCCTCGTCGCCACCGATGTCGCTGCCCGCGGCCTTGACATACCCGGCGTCGAACTCATCGTGCACTACCACCTCCCCCGCGCGGCCGACACCTACGTGCACCGCTCGGGCCGCACGGCGCGCGGGTCCGCCTCGGGCGCCAGCATCCTCATCTGCGCGCCGGAAGAAGTTGCAGGCGTCCGGCGCTTGGTTGCCAAGGTGCACGCGCGCAATGAAGCCGCGCCCGGCAAGAGGAAGTCCGCGTACTTCATCCGTACGCTCGACATCGACCGGCGCATAGTCGCGCGGCTGAAGCCCCGCGCTGTGCTGGCGAAGCGCATCGCCGACGCGACTATCGCGAAAGAGAAGACGCACTCCGAAGACAACTGGATGCGCGAGGCGGCAGAAGAACTCGGGGTGGACTACGACAGCGAGAGCTTTGAGAAAGAGGCGAAGGGACGCAAGGGTCGGGGCGCGGGACGCAAGAAGAAGGAGAAAGAGGCGAGTCGGTTGACGAAGGGGGAGATGGGGGCGTTGCGGGCGGAGCTCAAGGGGTTGCTTGGGCAGAGGGTGAACGTGGGTGTTAGCGAGCGGTACTTGACGAGTGGAGGAATTGATGTCGAGGCCTTGATGAGAGGGGAGGGGAATCTGGAGTTTTTGGGCGACGCGGGGGCGCTGGGCTTTGAGGATTGATGAGGAGAGGGTTGGGGGTGTAGAGAATCTTGCTCGAGTAGAGCAGTATGCTATGATGTTGTGTGTTGTAGGCTGATACCCGCTTGCAGATGTGGGACTTCGCAGCGGGAAAATATAAAATTTCGACTGTGCTACTTTCCAGTGTGTGAACAGGGATACCTCGTTTCTGAAATCTTTTTGGCAGTGACATTTATTAGGTTTTCCCCAGGCGGACTGGTTGTTCTGAGGCTCATTGGTTCTACGCTCAATCACCGGATATCTCCCATAGTCATCTAAAGCTAGTGATTTGAGATATGCCGGAGCTGAGAAGACAAGTACGAATGGGGTAGCGTCTACATTTGAACATGTTCATCTTGAAGGGCGCAGTTGAAATCCATGTCTGACCGAGAGCAGGAGCGTTGCTTTTGGGCGCGGCGAACGATGTGCAGGGGAGTCCGCGGTGACTAGAGATGCAAAACTGCTTCCAGTGCGCGAGTGGCCGTTGGGGTGTGTAGGTATGTGATTCTTGTTTTCTGACTACTGTGTGCCTGCGCGGACACAATGTGACAGCTTTGAACGAGCCGGTAACACAGATCTGGAGTTGGAAGAACGACTTCTGGGCGTCAGCGCGGCTCAGTCGTCCTAGATACATGCCTCAACATTTGGACAGGAAGAGTTTCTACGCTTGCGTCACTACTCCGGTTGTGCGGTAGAGTGGAAAATTGACATCACGTCCAATTGAGAAAGTTTCACTCGTCTCATGAAGCTTTCACACTTTCTTAATTATGAAGCCCCAAAAGCGTAAAATTCTACGTATCCTGGTCGGTTTCGTCAAAGGCGTGCCCGGGCCAGGGGAGAGTGAATAGCAACGGCACGTGCACCCAGCCGCCCTCTCAAAACTTCACCATCGCCCTCACATTTCACCCTCCACAGAGGCCAGCGAGTACACGTCCGACTACTAGCGCTGCATTCTCACGCTCCCTCTCCCATATCAACACCCCGCCCAGCTATCTCCGCCCTGTTCACCACTTGCCCACGTACAGGGACTCAACACCTTGATCGCACACGAACATGAACAGCCCCGTCCCGGCATTCCTGCCGTGGGCCACGGCCACGGCTTTCGTGCCCATTGCCACGGCTACCGCCACGCCCTTTCCGCCCGCCGTTCTCGCGCAGACAGGCCCCGTGGTGTACCCGTCCATCTATCTCCCCGACCTCGCCATTTGGGTGACCTGCCCGTCCACGGTGTGCAACCCGATCGGCTCGAACAGCACGTTTTCCCTCGTGGACAAGTCTGTCACCCTGTACCACGACGCCGTCAACTTCGCCGCCCGCATCGCCTTCGGCAAGTCGCCTACCCCCGCCCCCGTCCTGAACCATGCCGTCCCGTCCGTCGACGCGCCCACGCCCACGCGCAAGCCACACACACAGACAGTGTCCGCCCCGGACGTCCAGAGCGCGTACCTCCTCCCGCCGGGCAGCTATCTCCTGTGGTCGCCCTGGAAGGAGGACCCCAGGGTCAAGTGGGGCTACCTCTACACCGTCGCGCAGATCCGCAACAAGACGTGGTGGGCGCTGGAGAAGTCGGGAATCCTGGCCTTCACGCACAAGCACTGTCCCGTGACGCACAAGAGTGGGCCGTACATCTGGTACCAGGGCGGCCCTTTTGTGTTCGAGTGGATCATGTTGCTGGGGCAGCTGCTGTGGATCGTGCTGCTGCTTTTGCTGATGGCTTGCTTGGCGATGGCTGGGAAGGCGGCTTCGCTGGCGCTTTTGGTCAAGGAGTTTGCGTTGGACCGTAGACCTTGGGTCTTGGAGCGTGTTGTGAGGTCTCCTGAGTCGTAAGTCCCTCCCGCATGAATGGAGCCATTGGATGTGAGCTAACGTTTTCTAGTGTTGCCTCCGCTGCTGGAGAGACTATTTCCGACTTGAGGAACGTGGGTCCTTGGGTCATTGAGCACGTTGCCCGTTCTACGGAGTAGGAAATCCCGACAGCATGGATTGTTTGACGAGTTACGAGCTGACAGTTTCTAGTGTCACTTCCTCCATTGGAGAGGCTAGATCGTTGTTGAATTACGTTGGACTGTGGGTCCTTGAGCGTGTTGCTCAGTATACGCAGTAGTAAGTCCCGCTAGCTAGGTATGAAATGGATCATCGAGCATGAGCTGAACTCTTCCAGTCTTACTTCCTTTTTGACTGCTCTGACATTCCGCGACTATGTCCAGATTGCAACGATAATGGTTCTCGCATCCGTGTGCAAGTTTTTGTGGGACTGGGAGTCCATGTTGCGGAGCGCATTCGCCCACCGAGACCAACAACTGAATAATCTGACCGGCGGCTTCAACATGCTACATCAGTACGTTGGTCATTGGCAAGACTACTGGCCTGATTTCCGAAACGACGTTCAAGTACATCTTGAGAAGTTGTACGGGCGGAGCAACGCCCATACCGGAGAGGTCAAAGCGCTGTGGCGATGGAGCAGTGATGCGAACAATGTCTTCTGCGCCCATCGGGATCAAGTCCACGCTGAGCATCAGGTTCTTCATGGCCAATTAGATGCCCACTTTGGCCAAATTAACGACCTCCTGGAAAACGCCACAGACACCAACAGCCGCGTTGATGGTCTTGAAAAGAAAAATAATATGCTGGAACAACTCATTATCATCATCGATGGGCGGTTGGGTGCCCACCGCCACGCCATGCTCACGATGCAGCAAATCATCGAAGCCCGCTTCAGTGAAGTTGACGAACGATTTGAAGATGTCGAAGCCGTTGCGGGAGAAGTCGAAACCGCCGTCCAAGGCCACCATGTAGACATCCGCTTCATTCGCGACAGCATCGACGCATTCAAGGCCCACGTTGAGAAGCAGCATGGTTCTTTATACGAGTACTTCCGCATCACCAAGGCCCTCCTCGATGCCACCGACGCCGACGTCCGTGTCATCCGCGAAAACGTCACCGGCCTCACCGGGCAAGTCAGCAAAGCCGTGCAACGCATCTGCAGCCTGGAGACCCTTGCCAAAGAGGCCGAGGAATTGTTCAAGCAGCAGCTCGCCGCCGTCCAGGGGAACATCACCACCATCAACCAGAGACTCACTTCCGGCCTCGAGAAGCTGACCATCACCGACAAGAAAGCAACCGCTGCCCAGACCCAAATCGCCGGCGTCACCTCTAAGCTTCGCGCGCTGCAAGACTGCTTCGCCACGTACAACGCGTGGTGGGCCGACGCCAACACCCAGTTCCGCACGCTCCTCGCCAACATTGCGAAGACCAACATGGCGGTGGCAACGCTGCGCAACACCTCCACCCTGCACAAGGACTACATCTTGTTCCTTTACTCCCAGGTTCTCCCCGAGTTCTCCCGGGACGCACTGCAGACCTACACTGACACCGTCGTCGATGCTCAGCCGGGCGCCCCGCTCCAGGTCGATGTCGTGCTCAACGAGCGGGTGCAGTCTGCGCTTCTCCGCATGCTTGGTGAGCAGATGGGCCCAGAGGCGTCGCGGGCTGGCAGTCGTACCGCGCCCGCGCGGGACCAGCAGGGGGACGAGGCTTTGAAGCCCGGGCCGCTTAGGATAAGGAAGAAGGCTCCTGTCGGTCATGCTGCGGAGGCTCTGACTGACAGATTCCTCCGGGAGCTCGAGGCTGCGCAGTGCGGGCCGTCAGCGGGTAACGAGTAGGCAGGGCTGCCCGATTCGATATCTCCCGCATGCAGAGCCCGGTGCCGGGCAAGGAGAGGACCACGACAATCGAATGACAAGATCCGCACGACCAGGCACCTACGACGCGACAACACCCGCCCACGACGCAAAGCTACCCAAGGCGCGCCACGCTGAAACATCTACCCACTCACGACACCACCCACCCCCCTTGTTCCTCCTCCTCTTCCCTTCCCTCCCTCCCTCTCCCGTCGTGGTCTCCGAGCTATAATCTTACGAACTCAGAACCCCCTCCCCTCCCCTCCCCCGACGCTCTGGACTATAATCTCACGAAACCAGAGCGTCGAGCCGCTCCCCGCACCGAACTTGAGGCTCCGGTCAACACAGACGAGTGTGGGGAACAGGCGCGCACCCCGGACTTGAGGCTCAAGCGGGATCTGCAGATGGCGGTCCTGGGGTCGATATAGGCGAGTGTGTTTGGGAGGGGTGGGAGAGGGCCAGGGGGGAGAGGGGTGGGGATGGAGTAGGGATGAGGGGAGGGGTGGACTGGCAGTTGGCGGGTTAGTGTGGTCGTGGACGAGAATATTGTGGGATGGTGAGGTAGATGGAGTGGCACGCGGGTCGGGTCGGGTCGGGTCAGGTGGTTCGGTTCTCGACGCAGCTTCTGCAAGGCGCGACAAGACGAGGCGGTGTGAGTTTGATCCGGTGCGGAGATGATCTGGGACGCATCTCTCGAGGTTTGGGCATTGTTTTGGCGCTTTATATACCCGGTCTAGCATCTCGTCTCATTTCATCTCATCTCATCTCATCTCATTTTCTTCTTCATCAAACGATGGCAACAATGCAATTGGTCTTTTCCAGTTCCCAAGTCCCCGCAAATGCATCCTCCCACCTCCTGCGTCGACCACACCACCCCTCCACGTAATACACTCCTCCTCCGAATACAACCCTCCCCCTAATACACCTCCCTCGCCGCAATCCAAACCCCCATCCCCTCACCCTCGGGCCTCAGATCAAAAACAACCAGCACATTCTTCATCCACGCATCCCCCAGCACCGCGTCGCCCTCTTCCATCCTCTGCACCGCAAGGCTGCACCGCCCCCGCCCCTCCCTCGTCAACATATCCTCCGGGTTAATATAGAACGTCGTGCCGCCGATGACGACGCCGAAGCGCGGCTGCTGCGCTCTGCAGGACGTGATGTACGTGTTGGAAGAAGGGACGTAGCGTGCGGGCGGGGAGAAGAGGGAGGCGAGGTAGTCGGCGGTGGCGTCGGGGAGGTAGAGCAGGGTGGAGCCCGAGTCGAGGATCATTTGGAGGGGTGCTGCTCCGTCCTGCCTGTGGGCTCTTTGGCTGGTGCCTGACACCGTGCTCGAAGTCATGTTTGCAACCGGCACGGTAGCGGGGCCCGACGGCGGCGTGATGGCGAAGCCGTCGACGGGGATGGTGTAGAAGGCGTAGGTGTGCGCCAAGACGGGGGTGATGGGCACGCGGACGAAGGGCGGGGTGTAAGGCACGTCGGGGATGCCGCCGATGGCGAGGAGGCCCCCGGCAGTGGGGGATTGGGGTGTGGGGCGGGAGAGCGCGAGGGAGAAGAGGGGTGGGACTTGATGCGTTTCGAAGCTTTGTTCTCGTCAGGCGTGTCCGCGTTGACTCCAACTCCAGGAAGGTGGACGGGGGTCAAGAGGAAATAGACAAGACTTACAGCGAGCCCACCACAGTCGTGTAGTTTAGATCGTGGTAGTTGGAAGCCAGCGTCGGAAACGCCAGCCCCATCAGCCCACTGCTCCGACCATCGCCCATCCACCACCCGCGCTCCACGACCCCAATCGTCTGCCGCACCGTCAGCCCGCCCTTGCTCCCGTCGACGTCGCCCATGCGCAGCTCTTCGACGCCCATCTCCCCCATCAGGTACTCGCCGTCGCTGTACTTGACGCCAAACACGCGGCCGGGGATCGGATTGTACGTCGTGCTGTCCACGACATCGTACAGTTCTCCGAACCCGCAGCTTTCCTGGGGCAGGCGTGCGTGGGAGAGGCGGCTGGTGCACGTGAAGCCTGACGCAGCGATCCATGTGTCCGAGGATCCAGTGTCGAGGATGAGGGTGTAGGGGTGGCCGGCGAGCGTGACGTTGGTCATGTAGACGCGGCCACCGAGAGTGTCGACGGGCTGTTCGATGGCTGCTTTTGGGACTGTGGCTGGAGAAGGGGTGGATCCGGGGAGCCCAGCGTTAGCATCTTGGGCCGTGGCTAGTGGTGGGAGGTCTGCTGGGAGAGAAGACACGTCCGCGGGAAATGATACATCTAAGGGAGATGGCAAAGCCACAGGAGGCACCACATTCCCAAGAGACTCCAAAGCTCCAGGAGATGGTAAAGCCATCGGAGATTCCACACCCACAGGAGGCGCGACACCCACCAGTGGCGCTGCCGCTACAGGAGAAGCTCCCCCAGCGACAGGAGCTCCCCCAGCTGCCCCGTCACCCCCAACCACCGGCAACGACCCAGGCACAACGACCGGCCCCATCCCAAACCCCGGCACCACAAGCCCCGGCACCGCAAAGTCCTGACGTCTCCCATTTTGATGATTCCTTCGCCTCCGTCTATGTAAATGCCTGGACGAGGGCGTGACAGGATGCGGGTGCGGCGCCGCAACGAGCGAAAGGACGTGCGGCGTTACTATCCGGGTCAGTTGGGTATTTTGCAGAGAAGAGAAGAGACGAGTGCAAGGGGAGTACCTTGAATGGCGGCGGGCGGCGCGCGATGGACCAGGGCTGCTGCGAGCGGGAGAACACATCGCAGATACAGGGGCAGACGCATGGTAGAGGTGAAAAGGACGGAAAAAAAGCACACACAGAGGGAAGAGGTGAGGTGGAATGCAAAGATGCGATGGAGGTATGGATTGAAGCTACTTATACCCCTTGCTTGGGATGCGCAGCAGACGCAGGTCGGGCCATGCATGAAACGGACTATCATCGTGACTTCATGGAGATGGCGGCAGCGAGCGCCTGGCGGTATAGCATGGCATGTTGATTTTGTTTCGTGTTCCCTGGGGAACTACGCTGACGTGCGGCGCCACGCTACATTCCAGTGGGCGGTGGTACCACGAACGAGCTCGAGGGCTGCCATAGTGCTACCCGATCTGCGCAGGTGCTGCTCTCCCGGGTAGGGTAAACCGAAGTCCGCACGTAAGATGGCTTACTGTTTGAGGGCAGACACTCCCTGACTCTCCTGGATCTACTGCCCAGGGGCGGTCACGTCGACGCAACTAGCAAGTGGCACCACGAGATTAGCCCAATCCCGAGTACATACCTGGGAAGTACGAGAGACATGTCATGATCCAACTGCCGCGTAAGGCGCTCTTGGCGCACATCCCTTGAGCTGCGTTAGAAGTGATCAATTGATTGCAGGTGAAGGCGTACATGGCTTGATTGAACTAGAGCAAGCATGGTGCCCGAATCCAACTGGCAACACCCTACACGCTCGGTGCTGGTGCCCAAGGAACGAGAAAGGGATATCGCGCCTAAGCTGCTCTCACAGTACTGAAGTAAGCCAATCCCGGGAAATATATCGTCACACACCTTGAACGCCGGACCCAAGAGGACTACCATCCGCCGCCTCGTCTGCCACGCCCTCCGCGGCGCCCGCCCCGGCCGCCGCCGTACCCGCCGCCACCGGCACCGAAGCCTCCTCCCCAGTTGCCTCCTCCACCATAGCCGTTCCTGTCTTCGCCAGGCGGGTACGAGTCCCGCGCAGGAGGAGCACGGCCCTTGACCACCTTGGCGAGGGCGTCGTACGACTTGCGCATCTGGGCGTATCCGAGGTGCATCTTGCCGTAGAAGTGGTCCGCGAGCCGGCGGTCGTTGTCGAGCCTGCTGAGGTAGGCGCCGCACACGTCGCAGACCTGGAGCTTCTGGTGGCCCGACGGACCGCCCGTCTCGGTCAGGTTGCGCAGCATCTTCTCCGTCTCTTCCTTCTCGGCCTTCTTGACGCGCAGCTTGTAGAACTCGTTGACGGCCAGGTTGACCATGCCCTCCTCGCCCATGATCTGGACCTCGAGCATGCCGGCCTCGATGGACCTGTTGAGCTCCTTGATGGTGTTGAGCTGGGCGGGTTAGCGGCGGTGTCTGGCCAGGGCGGCGGGGTGCTCACGTATTGGTTGGAGAGGCGGATCTCCTCGGTCGTCTTCTCGAGGCGGCCCTGGGCCTCCTTGATGCGGCCGTCGCACTGCCGGACGTACTTTTGCATGTCCAGGAAGTACTCGTAGTCAAAGTTCCAGGTGCGCTTCTGCTGCTCCGAGGCGTCGTGGTACTCGGTCTTGAGGGCTTCGTTGTGGACCTTGGGGCAGGGCCCGAAGTCTTGCTTGGTGTTGGTGAAGAGGTCGTGCGGGCAGTTGCCGACGAGGTACGACTTGCAGACCTTGGGGTCGGTGATGTCGAGCTTGGGCGCCTGCTGGTCGAAGCCAGTCATGGCTCCGGCGCCCATGAGCTGCTCTGCGGGGGGTCAGCAGTGTCGCTCGCGCGGGCGGGGGCAGACGTACCTAGCAGCCTTCGCTGCTCGGCGGCCATGCTGACGGTGCAGGTGGGATGCGCGCGCACGTCACGGAGCGGGTGAGCTGGACAGAGCGCAGAGCGTCGAGCGTGGCGCGTCGGGCGGCGAGCGTCGAGCGGCGAGAGCTTTCGCGCAGAGAAACGGCGCCAAGCCCCCGGCAGCCAATGGCACGCGCGCCTCCTTGACCACGGCCGCCCGCAACCACGGCCGCGTGCAGTGCTTCTCCCGGGGCGATGCTGCAATGCGGTCGTTTCTCTCCTTTGCGCTGCTCCCTGCCTTGATTGCTTGCGCGCACGCCGGCCCCGACTACCACGAGCGCCTGCTCCTCCGCCCGCTGCCCCAGGACGCGCTGCTGGCCTCGTTCAACTTCCGCAGCAACGAGACGGCCGCCGCCTACGAGCAGCAGAACTTCGGCCTCTTCCCCCGCTCTCTGGGCCAGATCCTGCAGCATGCACACACCAAAGAGCTGCACCTGAGGTTCAGCGTGGGGCGGTGGGACGCCGACAGCTGGGGCCAGCGGCCGTGGTACGGCGCCAGAGAGGGCAGCAACGGCGTCGAGCTGTGGGCCTGGATCGAGGCGGGCAGCGACGACGAGTATGGCGGCACATGGACCGTGGGACGCCTTGCTAACGCAACCACAGGGCGTTTGCGCGCTGGCTGACGCTGGTCAACAACCTCTCCGGGCTCTTCTGCGCCTCGCTCAACTTCATCGATGCCACCAAGACGATCCGCCCCGTCGTCTCCTTCGACCCCGAGGGCGACCATGCAGACACGTCCAACCTGCACCTCCTCCACGGCATCCTGCCCCACGAGGTCGTGTGCACCGAGAACCTGACGCCCTTCCTCAAGCTGCTTCCTTGCAAGGGCAAGGCCGGCATCTCCAGCTTGCTCGACGGCCACAAGCTCTTCGACGCCGCCTTCCAGACCATGGCCATCGACGTGCGCCCCGTCTGCGGCACGTCGGGCCGCCAGTGCGTGGTCGAGATGGAGCAGACGGTGGACATGGTGCTGGACATTGCCCGCTCGAAGCGCCCCCGCGACGACCCCATCCCGCGCCCTCGCCCCATCGAGGACATCGAGTGCGACACCTCCAAGAGCTACAATGCGCCCGACACCTGCTACCCGCTCGACAAGAAGACGGAGCCTGCCTGGAAGCTCACCGACGTGTTTGGGAAACCCCTGCGGGGTGCCTGTCCCCTGACAGCGGCCGAAGGCCCAGAGTCGGAAACCCTCTGTATCAATGCGCCACCAGAGCGCACGATTCATGTCAACACGACGGGCCAGTACACAGAGTCGCTATCAGCTTCAGACACACTCCGCTGCTACAAGCTGCCAACCGGCACCGAGCTCGACCTCGTCCTGCCCGAGCAGCGCATGACCACCGGCCTCGTACGCGGACAGCCTCACCTGTACGCCGCCCGCTCCATCAACGGCCACGGTCAAGAACGCGGCAGTGTCCAGGCTGTCATAAGAAACCCCTCGCCCACCGATGCCGTCGAGTTCACGTACCTGGAGTCGCTCCCCTGGTTCATGAAGCCTTACCTGCACACGCTGCGCGCACACGTGTCCGCCTCCGACGAGGACCCGCTGAAAGAGACGTATTACCGCCCCGCCGTCGACCGCATCCGCGGCACGCACCTCGAGCTGCGCCTCGTCATCCCCCCCGCCTCCACCCTCATCCTGACCTACGACTTCGAAAAGGCCATCCTGCGCTACACCGAGTACCCGCCCGATGCCAACCGCGGCTTTGATGCGCCTCCTGCCGTCATCCGCATACTGGGGCCGTTCCAGTCTGCCGACCGCAAGGGCATGTATCTCAGAACTACGCCGCTGCTACTGTCCCTGCCGACGCCCGACTTTAGCATGCCGTACAACGTCATCATCCTGACGAGCACCGTCATGGCGCTGGGCTTTGGCAACATTTTCAATCTGCTGGCTCGGCGCTTTGTGGGGGCAGATGAGGTGCCGGCGGCTGGCGGCCTGAAGGGCATCATTCAGGCCAAGATTCAGAGTGTTAGGACTAGGTTTGGGCGGGCTTGATAGACGGTAATGAATGTGTGTCCCACGGGTTGTTCAACCGTTGCAAAACAGACTTCGCACTCGCCATCGATGACGCGTTGGGCTATGGTGCTGTACATACGCATCGCCCTCGCCATCCATCTCCTTTCCCACCATGTCCCTCCACACTCACACCACCTCCGCACGCACCTCCCTCTGAATTCCCATGATCGACGCCAACTCTGCCACGGGCGTCCGCCCCGACCCACACTCCGTCGCGACCCCAAGCCCCCTGCTCCCCAGCACCCCGCGCCCGCGTCCCCGCCTCGTCCCCCCCATGCACCATCCCCAGATACACCTCCGGCACGTCCCCGTGCAGCCCCAGGTCGACGTCGGGCCTGACGCGCGAGGCGGTCTGCACACGGCGGATGGAGGAGGGGGGAGTGAGGTTCGATGTGGCCGAGGGAAGCTCGAGGGAGGGTGTTGTTTTAGTCGGGGTTTACATATGCTGGCCGGCTAACTGGGGTTCAGCAGCTAGCTGGATAGGCACAATGCTGCAAGCCGACTCTAATGCCTGAGGAAGGGTTCCGTCCCGTTCTTCTGCGTGGGTGTGTGCGGTCTCGTCGAGCGGAGCGGCATGCGGCGCTAGTGCTCTTGATGTGCGTCTGCCTGCTGTTTCCAAGTGACGTGCTGACTGGCTTGACTAGACTCCCAAGATCTACTGGCATTGCAGCACGGTGTGGACGCCTCAAAGCTGACGGGCCGAGACAGTGATGATTTTGCTTCGGTCGAAAGCGCGGCGCTGCAGGACATGCTGTGCGACCTCAAGGACTCGGGATATTGGGCAGACTGTGAGCACGTGACAGACTGCGGCCTGGAGCGTGGCAGGTCGACGATGAACTGGGTCTGAAACCAACCCTTCTAGCCGAGAAAGCATTTCGTTGTGTTGCGTGTTCGTAGCGGCGGTCCTTCACTCGAGGCCAGAGTATCCGCGGAAGTCCTCGCAGCTGAGATAGTTGTTTTCGATGAACGCCGTGTCCATTCGCAGCCCGTACACGTTCCTCCACTCCTGCTCTTCAGCGAACGGATGGATAGTAGCGCGCACGGTTCCCTTGACGCGCTCGATCCCATTCGGTGCGGTGGTCAGGGATGTGTTGAAGAGTCGGATCATGTTGTCGCACGTCTTTCCGTCTGCAAAGGTAGGCTGGTTGGTGAAATTCTTGAAAAACGACAACGGGAAGAGCTCCTCTTCTGTCGACGAGAACAACGTCGTTAGCCCCTCTGCACCCGTGAGACTCCGCGCGCTGAAGTAGGTGGTGCCGGGCTTCTTGGCCTTGGGAACTGCGCGGTAGGCATCACATCCAGGCTCGAATGTCGCGGGGAAGACGTTGGTGCCGTAGTCCGCTGCGCCTTTGAGTGCGATGTCGTGACCCGCACTCATGATCAAAGAGGGTGCCCACTTGAAGGACGTGTGGTTGTCGTTCAGCAAGTCGACAAAGGGGAATTCGATGCCGGTGCGCTGGGTCTGTTAGCTCAGATCTGATCGGACAAGTGTCGTCTCACAGAAAAGTCATCTATCTTGTAGCCAAATGCCTGGACTTCATGATCATGCACTGCCTGAACAATGGCCGGGTACATCCCCTGGGGGAAATTGGGCAGCAGCGCTCTGTAGGCGTGTTCCAAGATGCCATACTGAGGAGGGATGAGCTGTCGAGCCAGCTTCAAAGAAATCGGTATGACTGCCACGGTCCCATTCAGAGTACCCGTAGCATTGTTCGGATATATTGATGCTATAGGATTGGGCTGGTCCACGGTAGTGCATACGCTCAGTGATGTGTGTTGAGGGGTTCCAAAGTATGTTGAAGCTGCACACCGCAAGAATAGCAGCGATACAAAGGAGACCAGAAAGTACTGTAAGCTTGACGGCTTCGAGTGCATCTTGGGATGCTGGATGGTGAGGAAAGCCAGCACCGGACTCGAAAGCAGCGCAACGTCGAAATATGTGGTCCACATTGCAATCTACAATGGTTTTTGCGAAGGTTCAGATGGGAAAGAGGTAGAAGGTACGCCGCAAACCGTTCCAACCATCCGTATAAGAGGGGAACTGGCACACCCAGATTCATCGGAAACACATCCACCCGGCGCACGGACCTTCACGTTTGGACGAAGGAACGAGATGTTCCTTGAGCGGAAGGCGCTACGCCGACACTATTCGCGTATGCACGCGCATCCGAGGGTTCTATTGCGGCCTCGTGAACGTGCGCGCGTATGGCGTGGAATGTAGTGTTCCGAAGTGCGATCTGTCACCGCGACATGCTTGGTTGGAAGGGTCTGGGTTGGCGGCGGGACAGCCATGCGCCGAGACGCTGCGAGATGCAAGATCCATTGTTTTCGAGTGCGACTGCCCGCTGGGAGGGGCACTGACGACGCCAGCGTCTATTGTTGCCGTTCGATGTGGAAGAGGCAGAGGACGTGTCAAGGGTGGTCTCAGGTGCTTCTTTAGATGGCTCGTGCTCGCAAGGCTTGATTGGGTCCCAGTTCAGCCTCACGTTCTCTGCACCCTTTGCCAATGTCAGGTCATGGGCACTCCAAAGCCAACGGTCAAATCATGGACATTATCATTGGGATCTACAGGCGAGTCTCCGTCTATCATATGTACAGTACGCAAATCAGGCCCAATGGGAGTCGCATCGAGCGAAACTAGCCCACGCCTCTCGGCAACCTTTGTTTCCGAACTCGGGACACCTCCAACCTTCAAAGTGGCGCCGTAGCGCAATAACTGAACAACAGAACCTGGGTATTATCATTTCAAACGCTAGAGTGCTTGTCCTTGAGTAGTTCTTCGATTGTGTGATCGTCCATTTCATCGACCTTCTCGTCCAGTGTCTTTGGCTTCTCGGGAGTGGCTGTGGTTTTGCCGCTTCGCTCTGGCGAGCCCGACTTGCTCGAAGCATAGGTAGAAGTGCTTGCCGCTCTACCGAAACCCAATGCAGCGAAGCCGGAATATATGGAGTTTGCAAGTGCAGCAGCTGCAGTGGGCCGATCTTGCCGTGTCTCGCGCTCATCTTCGTAGTCGGAGGTTGCCGCTGACGAGGATCGCGACCTTGACGACGGCGTTGAGGTTTCGTAAGGTGAGGAGGTGTTGGAACTTGCATGTCGTTCTGGTGTTTCGTGTTCGGGTTTGATTGGGACTTCTTGTGTCGTTCCATGCTCTGTCTCAGTTCCCTCTAGCGTCTCTTCGAGTTTCCGGCCGAATAAAAGCGTGAAGATGACCACGAAGAGCACCTCCTCCGTGCTCCGATCCTTCAAAACATATCTGAGCTGATGCGTCTTGTCGTCAATGTACTTTACAACCGATATGGAAAATCCAGGAATCCTCAACGCGAAGTTGGCGAAGTCCAGATACGGATTGAAAAAGTCAGCTTGGTACATGCGCCCAGCCTCAAATGTGAACTTTTCCAGCTTCTTCTCGTCCAGGAAGTTCTTCCGCCGCTTGGAGGTCTTGGCGGGAATGTGGCAATCTGCGCGAATGCGCTGACCACTTCCGTGGGCGCCCTCTTCGATTACTCCTTTGGCATCGGACTCGAACGAAGCCAGCTGCTTTTCCGCAGGCACATCGGACGTGTGCTCACCAATCCTGAAAGCGAAAAACGAACTTAATGCAGGACCATACAAGTATGGTTTGTCGGAGTACGGGTCCGAATAGATGCCAGGATCCAGTATCGTTGTGACAATTCTCATCGCATACCGAAAGCCGGGAGGGAGTCGGTCTTTGATGCTGTGGTCGAAATCGAAGCCTGTGACCAGGTCGCTGCCTTTGATGTCGCGCTTCGGAACGAATGAAAAGCCTATAGAATAGCGATCTGAGGTATGCAGGGGGTGTTGGAAGTAATCGGAGGTCTCAGGCGAGTTGTGAGGCAGGCCATTGTAGTCTTTGATTTGGATCTTGAGCCAGCAGCTCATGAGGTCATTCTCAATGAGGTGCGCCTCTCCGCTGTTCACTGCAACTTCTCTATGTGTCGAGGTGTCGTATGAGTGTCCTGCTGTTACTTGCAAGCGGTACTTGTCGCGGGCGGCGGGGTCTACCACGCCCGCTTCTGAGCGTCCCATCGTGACGTCGGGATGCTGTTGATGAAGGCGGGATGCAGGCGATGAAGTGCTCTACGGATGGTAAAAAAATACGGCAAAGTCAATGTGATTGGCACGTGAAAATGTGTGGAAGTGGAAGGCGCCTCTGGGTTGTCAAATACTGAGAGTGAAACTGTGGTCAGTCGACGATCGGATGCAGGCTATACAGAGTAATATCACAGACTGAGGGACGATGGGCGCCACAATGCCCCAACGGAAACATGGTTTGACGCGTCTTCAGTTTCGCGGTCATGGCGGACGCATGACGACAGACCCAGGAGCCTGGCCAACCATCGTGCACATACGTTATCGATAGCGCCCCATAAGCGAGGGTGAGGGGCGGTGCTGTTGACGACGATGACTCCGCAAGCGGACGTGCAGAAATGGGCTCGCCGACTGATTGCTCCTTCAGGAAGCAGATAGACTGCGCAGTGTATTTTTCGGCCGACCTTGTGTGTCGCTAAATTGCGATGCGACGACAAAGGGGCGATCCCAGTTGTGCCACCGCTGCGCGTCTCTCAGCTTCTGTTATTGCGAACTTATTGCGAACTTCTTGCGAACTTCTGCTTAGGCAGCTTCTTCATCCGCTGAGCGTCTGCCGTCTCTGCATCTATCCTCGGCTCCTCTTCCTCCAGCGCCTCAATGTCTTCCGGCCGCAAGTGGCTGCCCGGTTGCGAATGTCGGCTCCTGTGCTGGCACAGGTGCTGGTCCTGGAGGCGGGCTGTCTGGGGTACTTGTACGGATGCGTAGCGCCCGTCAATAGCTCCACGTCTTGATTGCGAGGCGGCGAGTGCAGCGCCATAGGACTGGCATTTGCTGAGCAACATAACTCGTTGGGCTGCCCAATTGAGTTGTATAATTCTGCGGGACGCTGCTGCTGCTGCTGCCATTGGCCTGGACTTGGGTATAGATGCGAGTAGTTCGAGCCATGATCCACTACTGGTTCACTGTGCAGTTCCGGGGTGGAGCGCACTATCGAACCGTTGTGCAGCTCCGGCTTCTGCGATATCTCCGAGGAGACTGGCACGACGACTTGTTTTTCATCGCTTGGTTTATACGGCTCTCGTGGTCTAGATGTAACCAATGTCTTCCTCTTGGGTCTCCTGCGTAGAAGGAAGAACACAAGCGCGATTATCCAAATTCCAAGGATGACATCGACTGCTATGCCAGCCTTCGCGCCCGTGCCTAATCCCCCATTACCGGAAGGCGCGTTCCCTGTGCCTGTGGAAGTGTTGCTTTGATTTCCGCCAGAAGTCCCCCAAGGCGGACCCAACATGCCAGTCGTGCTTACCCTCGATTCTTGTGTAGCAGATCGTGTATCACTTTCTCATGTAGCCGACGAAGAGGTGGATTGAATGGACCAGGAAAGCGAGGATGTCGACGAAGACGTGGATGGCCTCGCCTGTCTGGGAGTGGCCGCAAAAGAAGCGCTCGAGGAACGACGATGCTGCTGCCGAAGCCTGGTCGCTTCCACACTCTTTCACGCAGCATTGCTGCTGTACTGAAAGATCGCTCGGGTATTCCGCTATGCACATGCTCTGCCACTGCACATCAACGAGGGGATCGTATTCGCGTATTTTTGGACAGGTCTGGCTCGACATCACCGCTGTATTTACAGGTGAAATCCAGTGTTGCCTACGGCACAAATCGCACGGATCAGCGGATCTACTCAACAATAACCGGAGCTGGAGCCAAACATACGTTATTGCAGAATCTTACGGAAGGACTGGAGTCGCAAAGCGTTTCGCACGTCGCCATATTCGCTGAGCCCTATGATTCTCTGTCAGGCCTCCGAAATACTATTTGGATTGGTCGTGCAACATCTTGTTGAAGACCTGTTGCGCGTTAGGAATATCGACCACGGGCAGACCGGCAATGAGAACGCAGGAAATTTGCCAAGGCTGAGACTTGCTGATCTGGGGACACATGGATCTTATAGAAAGGCAGCGTCCGGTTTAAAGTCCGCTTATCCTCATTCGAGCTTTGCTATTTTGGCCTTGCATGAGATGGCTTGCCTTGAAAGCTGCGGTTGGTTGTGGATGCAATCCATCGGGGGCCTGAGTAACTTGGCAATGTCTTAGGTGGGGGCCGGCGCAGAAGTATGACAGTAATGGTTTTGATTGTTGTACTGATACTGCGAACATACTCAATCTACACGTCAAATTCGTCTCGCTCGAATCCTTGATTTCATGTCCACCCTGCGGCTCTCTATTATCTGCATATCTTTCGTAATACCTCATTTCAAACGATTGAACTTAAACGTCCGTAATTCGCCCAATTCTGGAACAGACAGTACCCCTTCCGCATCTGCGTTCTCTATTGCAGCACGACGATCCCGGACACTTAGCATCTTGCCGTTCATTGCAACCATCATGCTTTCGCCACGATTGACAACTTTAGCGTGTGCCTCCGTCATTTCAGAGATGGTTCGCAGACTGCCAACGGGTCAGGGGTCGATGGGGGTTTCCAGACCGGATCGGTTGGTCGTTCGAAGCTAATGACCTTCAAATAGCGATCTTTCACTAGCTTAGGTGTTCCTTCCACCGTCCTTTTGGTGCGCTGGCATGACAATAAAGAGGGAAAGTCAGGATGTGACCCTTGCAACAATAATAAGACCCCAGTCCACAAAATGTGAGTATAAGGGAAAACATCACTTGTGGAACAGGGCCAAACCTCGGTTGGACCACGCTAGTCTACTCCACTCTATCTACCACTCCCTCGGAAACCCACCTATGCATCGCATTTCCATCTTGGCACCACTATTACCAGCCGTACTTGTCGCTTTTTATGAGCTTTCTTCAAGCAAAGCTCCCGAATCATGTTCTGATTTACTGTCGACTCGCGGGCGACGTTTCCCATACACATCTCCGCACTCCGGGTATCGTCTCCCGCATGGGCTCGAGCCTAGATCTCAATGCGTGTGATGTACCGACCCTCATGTCAGGTCAAACCTGCACTAGTTACGATACCCCGTGGGGATCCAGGCTAATGCACCAACCCCCGCTTCAGACTGCTGATCATGCCGGGACATAACCGTTGTTGGTTGGTCAAAGGATCTCACATGTAGCTTGCAAGCTGCCGAAACTGCTCTATAATAAGCCTAAGTACCGCCCAGAAATGATACTGCCGTCTTATATTTGGGAATATCAAGTGTATCTGGAGCATCATGACGCATACTAGTGGCTATAATGTTGCTGTGGGCCTCATCGTAGCGGTTGGAAGCTTCACCTACGGATTTGGTAAGCACCATCGTCCTAATATAAGGCAGTTTCTGACCGTCCAACTTAGGTTTCGCTTCCTTCGCGACCAGCATAGGTCAACCTGGCTTCTTTGCATACTTCGGTCTTTCGCAGACCGGGCCAGGGGCATCTTATACCAACTCCATCATCGGCGCCGTCAACGCCCTGTTCTTCTTTGGCGCTTGCCTCGGGGGGCTCTTCGGCGGGCCCACGGCCGACAAGATCGGTCGGAAATGGACGCTCTTTGGCGCAGCATTGATATCCGTCATCGGCGGTGCTTTGACAGCAGGTAGCGTGCACGTTGCCATGCTCATCGTCGTCCGAATACTCCAAGGAAGCGGCCTCGGCGCTCTCGCAACCCTCGTCCCCATCTACCTCTCTGAAGCCTCGACGCCATCTAAGCGCGGCATGCTGACCGGTCTTCATGGCTTCTTCCTTGTCTCAGGCTACAACATTTCTGCCTGGGTTGGTTTTGGGTGCTCCTTCTCCGACAACCTTACGTTTGGGTGGCGGGGGCCCATAGCATTCACCTGCATCCCGCCTCTTGTCCTGCTCATAGGATGCTTCTGTAAGCACACCCCGGGCACAAGGAGAATTTGCCTGTTTTGCGCAAGGAGAGACTTCTTTCTTCGCTAAGAACACCTGCATACACCACCCTGTCGTAACTCACGCTGACTTCGCGCCCGCAACTAGGGATCCCCGAGTCCCCTCGCTGGCTTATCGCTCAGGGCCGCACCGACGAAGCCTGGACCATCCTCAGCAGACTGCACCACGACCCCCACGACGAGGACCAGGTCGCCGCGCACGAGGAGTTCTACCAAATGAAGAAGCAGATCGAGTTCGAGGCGCAGAATCCCAGCGGGTACATCGCCATCTTCCGCACGCCGTCGTACCGGAAGCGCGTATTTCTGAGCTGCTTTGTGCAGTATGCTGCGAATGCGACGGGTGGGCTCGTCATCAACTACTACTCTGTGATTATATATGGTAATCTGGGGCTCTCGGGACACATGCCGTTGTTGATGTACTGCATCTATACGCTCATCGGTGCGCTGGGGAATCTTTTCTCGCTGCTGACCATTGACAAGACGGGTCGGCGCTTCGTAAGTGGCACGCATTATGGTCCCCCAGGACATACTGACCGCATACACAGGCCCTGCTCACCGGCTTCACCGGCTGCATGGTCTGCGTCGTCATCGAAGCAGCCATGGTAGGCGCCTACGTCGACGTCGCGACGCCCTCGCTCGGCGGCCAGAAAGTCGCCATTGTAGCAATCATGATGTGAGCCTCCATCCCCTCATCCCCTGCCCCAACTAACCACCTCGCCCACCCAGGTTCGTCTTCTTCTACGGCCTCTTCATCGACGCCGCCTCCTTCATCTACAGCGCCGAAATCCTCCCTACCAACATCCGCCCCCACGGCGTCGCCCTCGCCACCACCACCTACTTCATCGCCTGCATCACCTTCGTCACGCCTGGCGCGACCGCCATCGCCGCCATCGGGTACAAGTACTTTGTCCTCTTCGCGTGTCTGACGCTCGTGAGCGTGATTGTGGTGTACTTTATGTATCCGGAGACGAAGGGGAGGAGTTTGGAGGAGCTTGCGGAGCTGTTTGGGGAGAGGGTCGTGGTGCGGTTGACGGGGGTGGATGGGGAGGAGAGGGAGGAGGTGCACGCAGAAATCAAGAGGGAGATGGTGGCGGAGAGGGTGGAGAAAGTGTAAGGGCCGAAAGGGGGAGAGGTCTGGATGTAGAGAGTGCTGTGACTGAGTCAGAATACGCGCTGTTGGTTGTACAGGGGTCATCTTTCCTGGGAGATGTGTGTGTTCAAAGTCATGTCTGTTGTGATACGTATAGCTGAGCGCTGCCATGGGCGATTGCTTTGGGGCTTGAGAGAGAGCCCTGGGATCGTCTCGATGTGGTCATTCCTGCAATGTCCTCGTCGCATGGCTATAGCGGCATGGAGATGTTGGACCCTGGAATATCCTTGATGCTAGTATACGCGTCTGTTCTACTGTAACCCGTCAAGGACAACCAGCGGGAGACGGACCTGACAGGCGAGCGATATGCATCGTAACGGCGTAAGATCCGAAGTGCAGAGCGAACAATGCGTCGGGAGCACGCGCAACAGCAGAAACCCTCCAAGCTGGAGATGAGGCGATTAGGCCAGCGCCAGTGTTCCGCAACAAACGTGCCCTCGTGGCTAATTTGTATTTGGTATCTCATCGCTAGCAAACTAGATGGCGTCGGCCCAAGATTAGCAGCACGCCCGCTCGCTGTGCAACACACCAACTCCCGTCTCTATCGCCGTCATTGCCGTGTCTATTAACCAACGGCGCGGCCGCCCTTCCATAAGCGGCCACCAATTACTTCGAATGCCCAGATTTATAACGCCCATGATGCCATGCCATGCCCGGATAACGCCGCGCCAATGGAAATAATACAATGTGGTTGTTCTTGTGCCGCGCGATGCATGCGGCGAGCCTACGTGCCCTCGCACACCTTCGGGTCCACGGGCGAGCCCTCAATCATCTTGCCGTCTTTGCAGAGCCACGAGCCGATGAAGAAGTGCTTTGTGAGGACATCGGGATGGTCGTCCGACACGTCGCCAAGTGAGCCGAAAGAGATCTTGGGCATGACCAGCACGTCGCCGATCAGCATGGGCTTCTCCATGTGCGTCATCTCGTCGCCGGTGTGCTCGATGCCCGTGACCTTGGTGAAGTAGTCCATGAAGATCTTGGTGAAGGTCCACGGGCCCGTGGTGCCCATGATGTCGGGGAAGGAGGCGCTTTCGCCGGCGTGGTTCGCGGCGACCAGCTTCCGAAGGTTCTTCTCGGTGAGGAGCACGAGCTCCTCAATGATGGGGTGCTGGGGCTTGGCCATCATGACGAATTGTGCCAGCTGGATGGAGTAGGGCTGGCCGTCCCAAATCTTGTTGCGGTTCTCGTCGCGCTCGATGCCGATTATGACATTGACCTTGTCCTTATACTCCTGGGGTATCCAGTCCTTGACGGGCTTGCGCGCCTTCACGTCGATGTCAGCCCACACACCGCCCTCCTTGAGCAGGATGAGGTAGCGGAGATAGTCCGCCTTCATGACAGCATTGTCGAGGCTGGTGAACAGGTCAGAGACGACTTTGGGGAAGTTGTCGAGCACGTAGGCGTCTTCGTTCGCGTCGGTGATGCGCTCGTAGCGGAACTCCGGGTTGATGGTGCGCCATTCGTGGCCGAGGCCTTTCGTGCGATCGGTCGGGTCCTCCGAGTCGTCTTTCCAGCTTTGCCACAGCTTGCGAGGCCATGTCGCATTTTTGATGCCATCAAACGAGGTGCATGAGGCTACGCGCCGATTAGCATTCTGTAGCACGCGAGCCAAAAGCAAGGGCGGACAGCAAACTCACCATGGTACGGGGTGAACAACAACGTCTCGTTGTGTATCTGATAAACATGTGTAGACAGCAAGAAGAACGAGAAGACTATCAGACAGCCGACCAGGACATAGCGCCGCGACGACGCGGCATTAGATAAAAAAGCAAGCGCAGACATGTTCAAAAGCACGAAGGGTAAAGAACGTGTAAGGAGGGCAGGCTGCAGTTGCGCGAGGGGTCGGCAGCTCTAGTATTTCAGGGCTGTGTCCTTCGATGGTCTCCCGCTTACGCTAGGAGCCAAATCCTTGCCGTAAGGTGGCTTGTCGCTGGCCGTCTTGGGCGCTCGTGTTGCGCCCCCCGTAATTTGCTCTGGGCGCAAACTCGCGGCAGAATTTTCCCACCTTCTCGCTGTCTAGCGTAGAATAGGAGTCTCACGCTGCGATTCTGCGCTTCTATCTCAATTTAGGTCCCGATCAGTAGGAACTTTGTTAGTCCGAGGCCGAAGGCGGCGGAGAGTCTTCACCGCTCCAGTGACCGCCTTTGGAAAGGGGCTCCGCCGGCCTTTATCCGCGGTGACATTTTCGCCTGGTCTGTGAGGCGCCCCGTCTCATGCGCAGGGCCAAGAAAGGCTGAGCGGAGGACAACATTTCCAGAATGCGGTGGCCTCGCTAGCCATGCCGCCCACCCGCCAGTACCGTCCAATTGTAAACAGATGCCAAGCCTGAGAACAGTGGAATGAGGGCCCGAACTGATTGGGTTGTATATTCTCATGCGAAGGAATAGTTGTAAGGCGTCATGCCATATCGACATTTTGTCTTGTGGAACCTTGCCGTCAAAAGTGTATTTACTTCTTGGTAGCACCTGTACTTTTGTGCCGCAACCAAATGCTACGTTTGACCCACGATGCTGGTTGAAGTGCGGTGCAAGCTACGGTTAGCTCAGGAGGTAACACTGAAACCTCTTAAGCCACTGGCATGTCTGCGCCTGTACTGCAAGACACTCTTAGTTGAGCGACTCCTCAGCGATTGAATAGTCACTTCTCGGGGCAAGTGGCCAGCATCTGCGGTTACCGAATCCCTCTCTGGCCGCATACTGATGTTCGTCGAAGGCCTGCGTAACGAATCAACAATGGCCACCATTAGCAAGAGGTGCATACTTCTTCAGCATCGTAAATCTGCTTCCGCCAACCGTCTGTACTGATGTCAAAACCCTCCACTTTGATTTCAATATCCCCGTCAACAATGACAGAAACGTGGTACCCGTCTTTCTGCAGTTTCTCTAGTCCCGGATAGAGCTTACTGGCGGCATGCAAAAACCTTCTCTGTCTCTCTTGCACGGTCGCTAAGGATTTCCTGAAGTCTCTTTTCTTGATCGCAAGCGCAACTTTCGAGACCCGGCTCAGCGCATGTATATATGCCAGCTCAGTATCAAGGTCGGTTCCAGCAACCGTCGGACCGAGTTTTGCCTGCTGCCCTAAGTGAAATCTGGAATTCGGTTCCCGATATGACAGGTCCACAAGGACGTTTTTCATCTGGTCCTTAACCGTCGCGCACCAGAAGTCCTCGCTGATGAATTTCGGTATGAGCTGCGACGTCTTGAACTGAAAAACAGACATGCGCCACCAGGCCTCTATGATTTCATGCTGCAAGTCCGGGCCTACGAATCGCTCTTCGAAACAAAAACTGGTGTCGCGCCCGCTCCAGGACTCGACGAGCGCTACAGGGTTCTCAGGCGCGATGGAAAGCGCCCGCAAGTTCCAGTCCGTGATCGTGTGGTGGGCATCGGCCCACAACGCCTGGCATACCATGTCGCGTAGTTCTCTAGGCAGCTTCTGTCGAACGCAATCGCAGAATATGCGACACTGGTATGCCGCATATGTTGCCCAGTGTTCGCGCAGCTCGGTCTCGAGCTTCTGCACCGCCTCTAGATTTTGATTCTCGTCGACTTCGATACTGTGGATCTCCGCTGCTACCTCTTTGCGTTTCTGCTGAGTGACGTGCAATGCTGTGGAACCCGTAAGATATTCATCCTTCCCGATGTTGTTGGCAACGTCAAAGAGCTCCAGCACGTTGGTTCTCAGGGAGCCGGCTCGCAGATGGAGTGCAGCGATGGCTTGCTCGGAGCTGGGAATGGTCAGTAGTCACTTGACTGAGGAAGAAGCTGACGCGCCTTCGAATATAGGCCCAGTCGATGGTCGGAATTGGGATCGCAGCTTCACCGAGTCGTTTAAAATTATCGCCCATATTGTTTCCGAGAGTCATGGGACTTTAGAAGTTTGTGCTAGAAATAATGATGTTGGCCATACATGAAGCGTTCCTTCCCAGGCTGCTTATCTCCGACACCATGTTAAAGTCCGACTTCTCTGCGTCCCATCGTCACATTCACTAGTAGTGGACGCAGATGGACGCTATCTGGATGTCCATTGCACTTAGATGGCTTGATGTGAAACTTCCCAGCTGTACAGATAGTTCTGAAAGCGCGCGATGGTTTAAGCCTCAAGCACCAAGAAACAGAGTAAATCTTGCGAGAGGTTCCTACTTTCTACTCTGATTCTCATCTTATTTCAAATTCTCCCAAGCTTCTTCGCGAACCAGCTAATCCCACCCAGGAACATCGTCACGCCACTCCACACAATCAAACTCCCATAACCCGTCCCAAAAGCTCCCCCAGCCTTCCCCCGCCACCCGTCGGCCTCGAGCAAGACTTCACTCAGTGGGCCGCTGACCACTGAACCAATACCTTTGCCTGCCGCAAACAGTGCGACCACCATACCGGTGTCGACGCGGCTCACGCCGTTATCGTCTCTGCAGTTTTCGCGAATAGCAAGAGTTATGCCTGGCCATGTCGCGGTGTACCCTCCTGCAAACGCGCCGTACATGATGGCGAAGATGTAGAGCGGTGCCAGCGAGGTCGAGAAACCCCATACCAGGAAGCACGCCAGTGTCGCGCCGACTGATGTGATCATGATAGC
Organism: Paraphaeosphaeria sporulosa; assembly: GCF_001642045.1. Lineage (NCBI taxonomy): Eukaryota > Fungi > Ascomycota > Dothideomycetes > Pleosporales > Didymosphaeriaceae > Paraphaeosphaeria > Paraphaeosphaeria sporulosa. The sequence continues at coordinate 673,707 of NW_017253372.1, read as the reverse complement.
GGTGTTGATCTCAACGCGATCAACGAGTGCGCCAACGGCGATAGTACCCACTACGGCGGCGGCGTTGATGAGTGAGATGGTGAGAGAGGACGCTTCGTTGGAGAGTCCGATTGCTTTCGCGTACGATGGGAGGTAAATTGATGGAATAAAATAGCCAAGGCCTTGAATGATGTTCCCGGTCATAAGAACGCAAAACATGCCTGTCTTGCAGAAGTTGAGGTCGAGGCGGCGGCGTAGTCCGACACCTATGCTTGGGCGTTGCACAGGAAGGCGACCTTTGAGAAATATGAGTGACGGAAAAAGGAGGACAGCGGAGATGACGGCCCAGATGCGTAGGGAGGTGCGGAAGCCGTAGTCCTCTAGAAGCCAGGTCATAAGGAGTGGCACGAGCATACCACTTGTGCCTGTACCTGCCCACATAATCCCGAAAGCGAGGCCCTTCCGTCGCACAAACCATTCGTCAAGGTAGACAATAGATGGTAAGTAAAGGAGGCTCCCTCCGATCCCGTAGAGCACACCTTGCGTGAGAATAAGCTGCCAGACAGTGTTTGCGAAAGATGCGCAAATAAGTCCAAGCAACATGACAGAAAGGCCTATCGCACTGAAGCCTCGTACGCGGTGAGGAAAGGTACTTGTGAAGCCTATCACGAGCGGCGACGCGAAATACATGATGCCGGTCGCTGTTGTACCGATTACTGCTATGCCCTTTGAGTCATCCTTGAATAAGTCTGCGCTGGTATAGTACTTTTGGAAAACACCAAAGGCAAACGGGAAGCCCCAGACAGTGGCCTCAAGGAGGAAGCACACGGAAAGAAAGACCCACGCCTGACGACCGCCATCAGCCGGAGGCAGCGCTTCAGCCTCTTGGCCGCGAGGTTCGAAGTCGTGGTTCCCTTGAAATCGTTCGTGCGCGATAGGCTCGAACTCATGAATTTCCTGGTTGTTCGACATTGTGGATTTTCGCAACACTGGCTTAGGTACCCGGTCTCGAGGAAGGAGTGTAAAGGCGCTGACAGACAGGCTGCGATCTGAGCCGGAATCGGACCTCTGCGGGGTTCGGACTGAGGTGCTGATCAAGGTCAAGATCCTGTTGGCATAACATCACTCCGACCTGGTGGTGACATGTCGGATCAAGCGTTGTAATCGAACTCACATTACCTCAGGCATACTTGAGACCACGTTTGATAGTAGACGAGTTCATGCCACAAAATGCTCGACACCAAAACGCCCTCCCTGCAGCGCCAAGCGGACAACGACCGGTAGATTGCGGATCGGCCCATAGCACAAAAATGCCGCGGAGGCGGGTTGAAGATCTACCAGGCGTAGCGAAGCTAACAATCGTGAGCGATGCGAACACGGAATCAGATCGACACTGCAGGTCCAGCGTTTGTCCCGCCGTCTATCGGAGTTTCCAGCACCCCAGAGTATAGATAAGGGAGAGCAGTCCCTGCATACGCGTAACATCAAGCAAACATGACCGACGCTCTGAATGACAGAGAGTGGCGGCGTTCCACGTCCACGGCGGGACAGACGTACGTCGTCTCCACATCCCGCAATCTCCCTCACGACTTCGTGCAGAAGGCGTTCGACAACCCGGCCATGTACTGGGCCAGACCGATCGCTCCGGACCAGATGAAGACGATGCTCGACCATTCTTGCACGCTGGGCATGTACGAGGCGAGTGGTTCAGAGAGAAGACCCATCGGCATGGCGCGCATGATAACAGACTACGTCACGTTTGCTTATCTAACCGACGTCTACCTGCTGGAGGAGTTTCGCGGGCATGGGCTCGGACAGTGGCTGGTCGAGTGCTGCCGCGAGGTGGTCCTGGCCATCCCAGCCTTACGGCGTGTTGTGTTGCTCACGGACTCGGAGCAAGCAAAGCAGCTGTACAGACGCGAGCTCGGCATGAGCGTGGCAGGCATCGAAGAAACAACGGTCGCCATGACGGTGCGGCAAGCGAAACTGCAGGCCCTGTTCGGGTCTTCTGGAACAACACGTTAGGCGGCCGCGCCCGCGCTCCGATGGACGCGTCATATCGCTGAGCGCTCGATGCTGCGCCGGGATCGCAGAACACCACGCGGCGGGCTGCTTAGCTGCGAGAAACGTGCGCCAACGTCTGGATGTGTGGAGTGGTGAATTCAATGCACGCCGTTTTGGGCTTAGCACGTCAGATGTCGCCATCCCCGTATCACGATTCTCGTTTCGCCGGCGGCGGGGCTTGATCCCATCTCGAAGGAGACTAGAACCCGACCTTCACCTCCATCATGAGTCTAGCCACATTATTAATATGGAGTCTGAACTGCCTGCCTGCTCCTGTCAGTGCCGTTCCACCTCTTGCTCCTGCTCCTGCGCCCGCGGTACTGGTACCGCGCTGAGAAGTTCCCCCCGCCATTCGCCCTTCCCGACCCTTTCCGATCAGTAACAGCTACCCTGGTCCCGCCGTCGCATATTGACCGCAGCAAACGACGATTTAATATCTTGGGCCGATAGTTTGCTTTTTCCCTGTGTTCGAGATTCCCCATGGAACTTTCCCTCCACATGTCCCAACAGCAGGCCCCAGCCATGAAGAGAAGGCGTACCGATTCCGAAGCCCTTACGCCGCCTGTAAGCGTCGATGACCCTGAGGGTGCCAGTCTCTTGTCGCGCGCTGTCCATGTCCTCTCCACCGCCGCGACCGCTCTCTCCCAGGTCACCATCCTATACCAGTCTGATCCCACTGCGCGGGAGGGCCTCATGCAGGCAGTCGAATGCATCAGGCGCGTCAAAGAAGCAGGTGGTAAGCTGCTCGTTTGTGGCGTGGGCAAGAGCGGGCTTGTTGGCAGGAAGACGGTCGCGAGCATGAAGAGTCTGGGTATCCCGTGTACCTTCCTGCACCCTGCTGAGGCTTTGCATGGTGATCTAGGCGACATTCGGCCTGTATGTCACACCCCTCCGCATCTTTGTGAGCCTCATGCTGACCTGCCCACCACAGAACGACGCCGTCATGTTCATCTCCTACTCTGGCAAGACGTCCGAGCTCATGGCTGTCCTCGATCACGTTCCGTCCTCTATACCTGTGCTAGCCATCACATCCCAAACAAAGCCAACCGACTGCCCCCTTCTCCGCGACAGATCCGAGGGCATACTGCTGCCTGCGCCAATTCATGAGCTCGAAGAGGTCTCCTTCGGCGTGTGCGCACCGACCACCTCAACCACCGTAGCAATTGCTGTTGGCGACATGCTCATGCTTACGCTTGCCCATGCCTTGCACGCAGACAACACCAAGAAAGTCTTCAAAAAGAACCATCCAGGCGGCGCGATCGGCGAGAATGCGAAGCGGAAGGCAGCAGAATTGGATACAGATGATGTCACGAAATGTATGAAGAAGCACGCCGGGCTACTGTCGCCTGCTTGATTGAATTGATAGATGCGTCATGACTTGTATATACGGCGGCCATCTGTAGCGCCTATGGCAGGCGCTGTCATAAACATAGAGAGGCGTTTGTTGGGAACAGAGACTCTGCGCGCGAAGTGCTGTTGGGAATACCAAGCATGCGCTGGCACCTCCTGTGCATATGACTGAGATGAGGCCTTGCTCTCAGCTCCTTTTTTTTTCTGTTTAGAAATACCCCCGCTTGTCATCACAAGCACTTTTTGCCTGTTGGCAACACTTCTTCCAAAGCTGCATAAATGTTCCTGTCTTGGCTATGTCGGTGCTGTTCTGTTGGGAAGTTGCGCGTGGTGCGAAACATCGACATCGTTATCACTCGATTCCTGCCGCTCAGATACGAACACGCCAATAATGCTCACCTTTTAGTTGGATTCCGCATCCCCCAAATGTAGTACTCGGTGGCATTCTGTCTGGTCCCTCAAATCAGGGCGAACACTAGGCAACCACCGAGCGCAGCAGCCAACCAATGGTTGGGATGATAGTACCAGAAGCTGACGTTATACAGCAGAACTGAAAGGGGATGATTCAACGAGGGGCTGCATGACAACACCAGGATCCAGTGATGATGACACCATTGAGTCTGCTTTGAGCAACATTCTCAAGCACGCGACCGTCCTGCAGACGCATCGGTTATGCTTCCTCATAGATGCTCTCGATGAGCAGAACGACTCTTCACCTCAGAACGACCACAACGCTCTCGTAGACATAATCCAGCATTGGGCGGATTCTTCCCTGGGTGCACTCAAAATGTGCGCGTCAAGTTGAGAAGATAACGTCTCACAAACGCATTCAGATCAGACAGGAGACTACGATTGCAAGATTCAACAAGGCAAGATCTTGAAGCGTAGGTCCGCCAGAAGCGCTGATCCGCACCCTCAGTGCATAACTTTGGTCCCTCGATATTGCTTCCTGGTTCTTTCCACATACCACAAAGACAAGGTACGGCAACGTGATCCAATGAATAGCTTACTGGAGGTGCTGGAAACAGAGCTAGAGCGAAAAGGACTGGCGCGACCTGCGACATATAATCAAGGCTTTTATGGGATCTTGAGTATTCATGAGCTGAGAGTGTGGGGTAACGAAATCACTGCACACACCTGGGTAAACCAACCATACTACCTGCTAGCTTTCTTCAGAGACCTCAATAACGTTCAATGAAAGCTCGAACAGGATCCACTACTGGTAGCACATGAGGAAACATGTCGCTGTTCCTTGCCTGCATATGCTTAGGAGCCATTACATGGTATCTTGGCTGGAAGAATGGTCCACGCTTTCTTCATATAGCTCGTCATCTGCTGGACATGGGCCCTATAGATAGCCCTAAATGTATCCTTGCAGTATTAATACTGTGGCTGTCACGCAGGCAGTCGGATCACCACGACAGCTTCGTTGAGTCAAAAACCAGTTTCGCACCGGTGTTTGCTACGGTGCTTAGCAAGTTTGAACGGGAGAAGCCTACATCAATAATACTCGACGTAGCATACAAAGAGTCGGACTTCGTGCACGACACGACAACCTTGAAGATATCGTGGGACGGAAAAGTCCTAATTGAGCAGTCCTACGGTAATTGGGAAGGACTGGCAGGATATGAGCTATCTAATGCCCTTGGCGGGCAGGGTCCTTTCAACATCAGGGACGTGATACAACTCCTGGACATTGAAAACGGTGAAGAGATCCTGGGCCTCATCGCCGGTGTTATGGGGCTGGAGAATGCTGCTGGTGACGTGAAGCAGGCCGCCATCTTATCTCACACCCGAACACCCGAACACGACGTCTGGACTTGGAAAGAAGAGATCGGATTTGGAGCAGCGGATCCGGTCACTACTGCAAAACCCGGACTCGCCACGGAACCCACTATCGACGGGCGTGAAGGAGATAGTTTCCAAGCGCAACGCGGTCTGCCTCTTCTCATGTCAGGGTTGAAGCATTTTTACGTCCTCTTCGCCCTGCTAGGTAAGTACTGTATTTTAGAGGTAGGTCAGCAGCACTAACGCTTATCCGTTAGGGGTCCTGTGTGCTGTGCTCTTCTCGGAGTGTCTACCTTGGTAGAGTCAAAGTGCCTCAAGATCGGGCATCTTCGCTCCTTCCTCGCCAACAGGCGCTACTTCCACAACCGACTCTCGTCCTTGCACCTGCTGTTCTGATTGCTCCAAATCAGCCGCGTCCCAAACATGCCATTAACAACCACATCCTCTCGCTATTGTTACCGTCGCAACTACAGCTATGCTAAATATTTTCAGCTCGCTCACCAAGAATGGCTGGCGCGAGACTTTTCGCATACTCCGCCACTCCGAGAACATAATTCGCAAGCAACCATCCTCACCTCGGAAAAAGTACGTACACGTCCGACGACGCGATAGAAAAGGTCGAAAGATGCGAGCGGCGTTCCAACTCGTTGAGGAGCAAGGGGGCGATGGGACAGGAAGAACATACAGACGAGTGAACGATGGCTGGGAGGTTGGAGAGGGTGAGGTGCAGGAGATCATACTGGAGAAAAAGACCGTGGTGAGCATGGATGCGAACGGTAATAGCCAGCGTTTGGACAGGAGGAAGACAACGAATAGGAAGCGCAAAGTCAGGGCTGAGGGTAGGGAGCTGAGGGTAGGGGGTTGCTGCCCAACCTTTCTCCCTTCCCACACTCAGCTTGTTTGGCTCGTTAGATGGCTGAACAGTTTCCTAGGAGATTCCATCAACAAACAGGACCGTAAAGCCAAGACACCGCCAACCGGCACCCAGATCCAATGGCGAACGACGGTCTATGCCAACTCAGTCACCACATCAATTCAGCGACGAGAACTTGAGCGCCGAGGTGTCGCACTCCTCGAGGCGAAGGGATCCCAGAGCGAAGACTACTCGCCAGAACGGAACGTCAAAAAGGAGCCCAGCCAGCACTTCAGACCAAAGCGGTCCAACAAGTCCTTTCTCACAGCCGGAAATGAATAAGCGAGACTCGCACACGTTTGTCTTCGGCGACGACGTCCTGCGAACTATGAGTCAGACAAGTTTCGACGACATCGAGACTATGCTTACCGACCCCTTCACTCAGTCAGACGAAGGAGAAAGTTCAGTCCAAGGCGAGACTGCTCGCGGTCCTCAGTCGAGAGAACAAGCGAAATTCGGCTCTGAGCTGTCGTCGAAAGGGACCGTGGTCATGGTGCGCAAGAGCGGTGCAGTGGCTACATCGAAAAGGAGTTCACAGCATAGTTCAAGGGCAGGTACGGACGGTGCGAGGAGAGATTCTGCGAGAATCATCTCAGGGAAGCAAAAGGCGGGCGTGGAAGCGTTGTATAGTGTTGGCTAGGTCTGACCCTGGAAGGAGGGAAGCCTCTGATAGACAGCAGCATTACTACTGGGCACAGTGCTACCCGTATCGGACAGCGCGCTGTAATTCTTATTGCGATTCTTCCAATCAAATGCTACAACAGATGCTCGTTCCGCTCTCTGTCTCGATGCCCAAGACCCATCTATGTGCAGTCCACGTGTGAAGATGCATGCAGGTGCAATCTACGCTAGGGATCCGGTGCGTTGGTAAACACAACCGTCGCAACGGATATTTCCAAGTCGACGGTGATGTCATGGCGTAACCTGCGTCCTGATGAAGAGCTACATGGCCCTCTTGGTTGCATTATTGCAGCGTCAAAGTGGTTCAGACGAACAGGGCCCACACTGACGATCGCGGAAAGAGCCCCGCTCCCTGCTATCTAGCCAAGACGGGAAGCGGCGGCGCACGTCAACACCTTCCTCGCGCGACGGTTGCAGAACGACCCCGGGATACAGACACCATGCCGCGGCCTCGCAGCGATTGACCGCGCGCCCATGCAGACGCACACAATCCGCGCGTCCCCAAACCGATTCCATGCCGCACTTCACGCCGACGCGCGCCCTCATCGTCCTGGCCTCGTTCATCCTGCTGAGCTTCCTCTGGACATGGGGCCTGCCGCACCAGTACGCCGCGCCTGTGCTGCCTGCGCTCACCGATCTCGCGACACAGGGGAAGCCCGCCGCGGGGCAGCTTTTGCCGGAGCCCTTGGTTGAGAACGCGGGCGAGGAAATCAATGGGCACGGAAAAGGCACACCGACGACACTCAAAACCGAGATAGCACCTGTTCCGACGAGGGCCGCAGATGTGGGCTCTGAGAAGAGCTGCAAAGAGGTGCGCGGCGCACAGGATGTCATGGTCGTTGTGCGGACAAGCAGGGCCGAGGTGGAGAGCGGCCTGCCGCCGCACCTGCTGAAGCTTCTGGCTTGCGCGCACCACGTCCTCATCTTCAGCGACCACGCAGGCGAGATCAACAGCTACCCCATACACGATGCGCTCGACCTCACGCCAAAGGCGACTATCGCAAAGCATGCCGAATTCATCGAGTACGACAAGATGCAGGCGGACAAGAACTACAAGCCGACCCTGGAAAAGGCAAAAGCGCTCGACAAGTGGAAGTGGCTGCCCATGGTCTACAGGACGGCGACAATGGCACCGAACCATAGGTTCTACATGTTCATCGAACCCGACACGAGCCTGAGCTGGACGAATCTGCTGCAGTGGCTGGACCGCCTTGACTACCGCATCCCCTATTACAGTGGCGTGCCAAATACCGTCGACGACACGAGGTACGCACAGCGTGGCCCCGGCATCATGCTCTCGTACGGCGCTCTGCAGCAGTACTGGCCGCGCTACGAGGAGCTGTATGCGAGCGACTGGGAACCCCAAGTCGCAACCGCATGCTGCGGCGACGTCGTCCTCGCCCGCGCCATGAAGCAAGCCCGCGTCGAGTTCTATTCTTCCTTCGGTCTGCTCGACCCCGAGATGCCCAGCAATCTGATCTGGGGCCAGAAGTTCTGGTGCACCCCCGTCGTCTCCTGGCACCACCTGCCGCGCGCTCATGCCGACCTGCTTTGGAACACGCAGGAAGCCTGGACGCGGAAGCATGGTTGGGCGAAGCCGTGGACGCATTACGATGCCTACGAGACGTTTGTGAAGTCGTATCTGGCGGAGCTGAAAGAAGACTGGGATAACGTGTCGTCGGACACGCAGCTCGTGGCAGAGAAAGGGCGCCGCGAGAAACTGACCCAGCAGAAGCAGCCCGCGAACGCCACGCCCAACGACCTGAAGGACGCACACACCCCGCTAAACGCCGCCAAGCGCGACGAAGCCCCCGACGCCCTCCTCCAAGCCGCCGCCGACAGCCCCGCCTCCTGCAGAGCCATGTGCCTGCAGACAGACGACTGCCTTCAGTGGAAGCACAGCTCCGCCGGCGACGGCGCGTGCCACCTCGGCAAAGCGCTGCGGCTGGGCGGCAAAGTCGCGACGCCTGACAAGGCGGCCCGGTGGACGAGCGGGTGGGTACTGGACCGTGTGGGGAGACTAGCGGAGGAGTGGGGGAGGTGTGAGCAGGTCGAGTGGAAGTTCAACCAGTAGGATGGTTGGGCTTTTGAGGGGCGGAAAGGGGGCAGTGGCGGCGTGATGGTTGTGCAAGATAGCGGCGTGTATTAGTGGTCCTCTTATGAGGGGTGGAATTTGTCTTGATATCCATGCATTGGGTTGAGAGTGGTGTTAGGAGTACTGGGTCGGTTTTGAGGCACGCACGGGTCGGTGTGATTCCTGTAAATACCCCGTTGTAGGAATACAGATGTGTAGTCTTGAGCTGAAATGTAAGGAGTGACAAAATTTGAATTTTCGAGCCAACCTGGATATCTAAGAGTGTGTGGCTATGTGTATGTCTTTAAAAACGCTGTAAGGGGATGAGGAACAGGAAGCAGACCAAGTGCGCGATTACTGTGGCTCAGGGGTTGCGGATGTAGGGAAGGACACAAGAGGGAAGGATTGAAGTTGATAGTGACTAAGGGCGGGAGAAGGAGAAATCGAGGGGCCGATAGAACACAAGTATATATAAACGACACAGTCGAAACGTTGACATGGGAATACAAATGTATGGAGAAGGTCCCGGATGAGGTCACAGAGACGAGAGAGCAGCGAGAGCTTAGCATCCAGCGCACGCCAACGCCGCTGTCCCCGGTCCATCAATCAAACCACCGCCTCGACACGGCAACCCTACCATCGGTCCAGCCCGGCCTCGACGCCCGCCCGACGCCCCCAGCGCCTGAACCTTCTCCCGCAACCTGTCCATTACTTCCCTGTCCTTCTGTCCTAGTTTGACCGCTCCCTCCCTAGCCTTCTCATACTCAAACACCTCGTTGTTCACCTCGACTAGCATGCTAGCTGTCTCGGCTACCTCCCTGGCTACGGCGTATTGCGTGACTACCTCGTCGGCGTTTTGTTGCGTGTTGTAGCATTCCGGCGTCGAGGCTCGATGGATGCGGGGCTCGGCGGTTGTGTAGGAGGATAGGGGGCGGGAGGAAGTGCTGGGTGGTGTGATGGGAGGGTTGGAGGGAGGGCGGAGGGCACCTAGGTATACTTGTGCCCTAGCACGAGACAAGATCAACACATCTGTGAAAGCAGTCGTGAGTGCATTCGTGTGAATATTATGACCATCAGCAAGCAAACCGGTACATTATACCAGACCGTCCAAGGCCCTCGGTCAGAGGACGGCACGACCGTTCTACCTCATGACCGCTAATCTTCCAGCATGTCTTTCTACCCGCAACCTACTCCCACAGCGCATGAAATCAGAGCAAATCACCCAAAAGACACGCGACAAAGACTCCAGCGGATGTTTTGAAGGTGTTTCTACCTATAAACAATTTGATATGGATTATGGATCTACACTTCTGCATACGGGACCGGGAACATGATTCTGAATTTCGGCCAGGTATCCAGTACCACTACGGGAGATGTGCTGTGCTGGCCCACGGCTTCGAACATAGCCTCGTTCGACATATCAACACTTCTGCGGGCGGAAAATCTATAAGCACTGCCGCCCGAACAGGTACGGAAGAAAGGCGTGTTCCCGTGGCATCCAGACGTGTACAAGGAACTGCTCGCCACCCCCACGGGTCGCCGAAGTGCAGCCCTGCTAGAGTACTACTTGTCCAGTGGCAGCGTGGAACCCGGCGTCTGGTGAAGTATTTGCGGAGCTTGCTATCAAACATTGATGACTTTTGCGAGGCGCTCGGGATGTCAAGGGAGACGTCTTGGATGAGATGAGTAGACAGCAAACAGCGGACTCCTTTTGAGAATCACCCTTATGAGGCCAGGGAGGGAATTTGACGGATTCTGATTATGATGTACAGAGCGACAAGGATGTGGCACCGACGACATCGATGCCTGTGACCATCGGTACAGCACGCGTTCAAGGTCGACATAGTGATGGAGTTGGATTTCTAGATAAGTAAATGTGGCTACATGATTGATGCGCAGTAGAGAGTTACGGTAATGTAGGGAAAAGAACTGAGTTGCCTTCTGAAACTGCCTATTCAAATAATTTCAAAAGCTGTTGGTCGCGGCTGTAAACAACTTGTGAGGTCCTGTGAGGGGACTGACTGCACGGACCACTTACGTCCCACTAAAATTTCCGTCTGCTTGCAACTTGCGCAACAACACCAGCAACAAGTACGATGCCCAAAAGAAAGCGGGCAGAGCCGTCAGGCTCGAAGTCTCCCGAATCAACGGCCGATCCCTCCCTCGCCCGCCGCAAAAAACAATGCACACAGCGCATTGCTGCTGCCCAAAAGCCTCTCGTGGCCGCGCTCCGCATCGCCGCCGGCCTCGAGCGCCAGAAGCACAGTCGCAGGAAGAAGACGGTGCAGTCGAATAAGGATTCAAAGGGACTGGCGCGGATAGAAGCCGAGTATGCGCATCTGAAGAGCTTGGATCTTGAGAAGGTCGCAGACCAACATCTGCGCAAGACGTTTGCCAAAGTCAAGACTCTGAGGGAGAGCGGGTGCATGCCGGAGAGCGTTGGGGAAGTCGAGAAAGGGAGCAGTGATGCCGCGTCGCTGAATGTGAAGGGGAGGTTGTTCAAGGTGGATGCGGTGCGCAAGGTGGTGGACGAGCTGATTGACGAGTTGAAGGAGATTGTTGGGGCTACAGCCAGTAGTGCGACAGCTGAGGGCAAAGAGGGAGCGAAGAGCAAGAAGGCAAGGAGACAAGAAGCAGATGAAGAGGCGGAGGTGGACGGGCTGGCACAGGAGGACGGAGAGGACAGCGACGCCTTTGCTGCCTTCGATGCATTCATCGCCGCGCCGTCTTCCGCCGAAGACGACAGCGAGGACTCCCTGTCGGACGGGCATAGGCCGCCGAGTGAAGAGGACTTGGCCAGCGAAGGTGAGAGTGAAGACGAGGACGAGAACGAGGACACATCAAATGCAGATTCAGTCGATGGCGATGATGGGATACCTGCATTCCACACCTTCAGCAACGACGAGGACTCCGCGTCCGACTCTGATGACCTTTCGATACCCTTGCCCAAGACCAAGAGGAAAACAGCCGACCCCAAGGCCAGTGCCGACTCTAAATTTCTCCCGACCCTCAGCCACCCCACCTACATCTCTGGATCCGAATCGGAGGCCTCCGATATTGAAGTTGCCCCGCGCAAGAACCGACGCGGCCAGAAAGCGCGTCAAAAAATCTGGGAGCAGAAGTACAAGGACCAGGCAAAGCACATAGTGAAGCAGGAACGCGATCGGGGTTGGGATGCGAAGCGTGGCGCTGTAGCCGAACGGGGTGCAAGGAACGGAAGGGGCGGGCCACCGCGCGGCAGGGGCCCTGAGATCAGTGGTGCGAACGAGTTACCACTTGGGCCGAAGAAGCCAAAGAGGGACGATGCAGGCATGCTGCACCCGAGTTGGCTGGCAGCGAAGGCGGCCAAGGAAAAGAAGATGGACGTGAAGCCCATGGGCAAGAAGGTGGTGTTTGACTGAGCTTGGCAGTGAGTGCTTCATCAGAGCACGGAAAATATAAGACGATACCCACACGCTGAACACAGCATCTTGCGAATGCTCTCTGCCGTACAAGTGCTTTCGGTGTTACTAGTTTACCTACGCTGCGCGATCTGAGGGCTGCGCGATCTGTCGCACCTGGCTAATGACGCAGAGCGGGAACTTTCCACGTGGTTCTCTCTTGTCCTTTCCACATTTGGCACAACAAACACCATCACACTGGCCTGAAAGAACGTCGTCTCATCCACCCTTGTCTCGCACCACATCAGTTCCGTCATTCACCTTCACACCAATCCCGATTCATCTCCTCAGCCACTTGTCTCCCTCCACTACCACACTCTTCACAAAGAATCTTTTCCATATGCAATAGACTTCTCCCCACGAAGACGACACCACAAACCCCGACACAAAGACCCACCAGCAAACCGCACCCTTTGTTTCCCATGCAACCGACATACCATGTGTACATAGACCAGTGACAGTAAAAGTGCCGTCCTAAATCTCGTGTTAAGTAAGGCCGACGTTTGGTCCCTGTCAGCTGCCATATGGGACATGATGAATAGCAAGCGTGGCTGGCTTAAGAACCCCGAATCCGACGACAAACCCGGATTGCACACGTTGCGAACAGAGATACTTCTTGATAATCTCCAAGGCGATGGTCCTGAAGAATTCTTGGAAGGGAAATATCCGACCCATAACTATATCCAACACGTGTTGTACCAGCGGCACGACCTCCCCGTGTACACAATGTGGCTCACGGAGCTTGTCGATGACTGCGCGCGTCATGACTCAATTGGTCATTGCATAGGCCATGTCGAGCTTCTGAGGAGGTTGGAGAAGATCAAGGAGAATATTCATGTTGCAAGAGATGGACTGAGCGGTCCACAGGATGACTTGCGTCTCCAAGAAGACCCATTTCCTTCGTGGGGGGATCTTAAATGTTACCAGGAGACGGGAACCATGAGAGGGGTGAAAGCGATGATGGGAGGAATGGGGATAATTGGGGCATATTTGATCGGTAAGCCTTTCAACTCGAACCTGGGTGGATAGAGCGTTGAAATTTAACGATAAAGATGGAGCCCGAAGTACTACGTCTGCGCTCATACCCGGTAATCGTTCGTTACTGTTATTTTCCTTTGCGGTTCATTCAGCACCGCTCTCTCACAGCGCCGGCGCCATGGCCTTGAATTTACCTTCAACGTCCTCGTATACCTACGAGCTAGCAAATACCAATCTCCAATCTCTAGCTACCCACGTCCTTGGCCTCAGCCCATCAGTGTGTAGTCCAGCATGGACCCGCGCCCTCGGGGTTCCCGACGATTCCAGAGCTTCATATCCGGTGTCCGGGTATGCATCCATGCGCCTTACCCCAGTCTCAGCACGTGCACACGTCAGTGGCCAGTTCCTATCTCCTCGCAGATTCGCAGGTGCAATCTTTCCCCGAAAAGGCAACTGTGTAACTGGCCAAGGTGCATGCCCAGGAACCGCCAAGCACCTTCCGCGCGGAGTGATCCGCCGCAAGGGACCCTGCGGGAGCGATATAAGGCTGCAGGTATGGACGCGTGGGTTTGAGGCATCCGCGCGATCACTGACTATCATTGATACTTTTTGGAAGTGTGCATCATGAAGGGCTATGTGCTGAAGGGAGCTGCGCTTGCGGTCTCGGCGTTGGGCTTGGCAAGTGCGACGGCGGCGAGAGAGGATGTGTTGGTGAGCAAGAGGCATGTGAAACGTGGGCTGGATTGTGAGGGGAATTATAACATCTGTAAGTTCGCGGAAGATTGAATGGCGTGGGGGAGCGTGGGTAGGAGTTTGGGCCCTGTGTTACCTACCTATGATGGCGCCGTGGCAATAACACGATAAAACTTGGACGGCTGTACTGCAACGTACTGACTATCGCAGCTTTCTTTCACATCAATGATGTACACGCTCATCTCGACGAGTTCAGCTCCTCCGGAACTGACTGCACCAGACCGGAGCGAGGATGTTATGGTGGCTACTCGCGAGTCAAGCATGTGATTGACACACAGCGCCCCAATTACAACGACAGTCTCTGGCTGAACGTCGGCGATGAATTTCAGGGCACCTTATTCTACAGCTATTACCGAGGAGAAAAAATCGCCGAGACCATGAATCAGCTTGGCTTTGATGCAATGACCCTGGGAAATCACGAGTTCGACGGCGGAGACGAGGAACTGGGTGCGTTCCTGCAGAACCTAACGAACATCCCCGTCATCTCGGCCAACATCCATTCCACCAACGAGATTCTGAACAAGACAATCAAGCCGTACCACATCTTCTGGGACAAGGGACTCGCTCTCATCGGCGTGACAACGGAGGACACCGCCAGCATCTCCAACCCTAGTGAAGGAACCACGTTCTCCAGCGCTGTAGAAGCTGTGCAAAATGCCATCGACGAAATCAAGGCGACGACGAACATCACCCGAATTGCAGCCATTACCCACATCGGCTACGATAAAGACCAGGAGCTTGCCAAGCAAACAAGCGGCCTGCAGCTCATCATGGGTGGGCATTCGCACACTCTGCTGGGCAACATGACCGGCGCCAAAGGCTCCTACCCGACAATCACCACCAACAAAGACGGCGATGAGGTCTTCATTGTCACCGCGTACCGCTGGGGCGAGTACGTCGGCTACATCGACGTGACGTACGACGCCGCCGGCAAGATCCTTGCCTATCACGGCGCCCCTATCCATCTCACCAACACCACCAAGCAAGATGAGAACCTACAGGCCCAGATCGACGCCTGGCGCGGCCCCTTTGAGGAGTTTGCTAAGGAAGTCCTCGGCGTATCCAACGTCGAGCTCGACCAAACCACCTGCCAGCAAAAGGAATGCCTCCTTGGCGACTTCATGGCCGACGCGATGCTCGCGTACCGCGTGGATGCTGGGGAAGCTGTCGACTTCGCCATCATCAACGCGGGCGGCATTCGCGCGACAATCGATACGGGCGACATCACGCGCGGTGAGGTCCTGACCTCCTTCCCCTTCGGCAACTCCATTGTCGAGCTGACCATCTCTGGTGCCAACCTTCGCAAAGTTCTCGAGGGCATCGTTTCCGGTGTCTCGCAGACGAACGGAAGAGAGGTTACCTCGTTCTTGCAGATTTCGTCATCCTTGCGCATCAGCTACGATGCGGCACAGCCGGCGGGCAGTCAATTGGTATCTGTATCCATTAATGACGAGGCACTCGACGATGCGAAAGAGTATCGCTATGTCACGCTGGACTTCATTGCGGGCGGTGGGGATAATTTCTTTGAGCCGAGGAATGATTTTGTGGCGCTGGATACGCAGGACGAGGTCCTCGTGCAGTACATCGCTAAGAAAACGCCGGTGGATATCGCGCTTGATGGACGGATTGAGGCGGTGGGGAGTGCGGCGAGAAGGGCATTAGGGGTTGCGGGGCGGAGGTGGGCGCAGAGGGAGTAGGGTTGCTGTCGAGATGTTGAATTGTATCTATAAGACCCCGAATGGGTGTCACATTAGCTGCAAACATAGAAACCTGCTTTCTAAGGTCTACATTCGTGTCTGAGTGGTGAACGAGGGGTTTGTACCAAAATAAAGGCCTCCAAACCGGCAGCTTATGAGTCAATATACTTTGCTTGGACTGTTCATCGGGCGCTCTGCATTCTTGTGTATTGTTTACTCTCACAAGCAGGCCCAGCACATTCATGTCGCTTTCAACGTTCGATATCTCATTACACAGGGAGTATCTCAATAATGAGTAATGTTTGTGTTCCTCGCAGTCGCAGAGTTACTGTATCGCGTTTTCCCGTGGTTTGAAAGGCTCGCGAGAGTGTCTACAAATGGCTCTACAACAAAGAGATTTTTGTGTGACAAAAGGCATTGTGCGAGACAAAGAACCTATAAGCCAACGCCGGTTGAACGGTGACCAAATCGCCTCGTTCATAAGTGCCATTCAGCTGCTTACAGAAGTTTATACTTTTATCAACGGCTGCATGCCCTGTCAACTTTTTATTTGCATACTACTACTGGCGTGCATATTGCCTATTTAATGATGAACCTTTTGTAATTTTTGTAAACAATGTTGTATCAACCCTTCCGAGCGGTGTAAAGATTTCTTACACATAGAGACAGCAGTGACCCTGCGCACTACGTTTTTTGTATCTGGTATACTCGGATATGGGTTCGTCCTATATACTTTCCCTCCGAGTGAAGCCGTTTCCATACACGCCCATACTTTTCAACCTTTCGGCACTGGCGGCCACCTGAGATTCAAGTCAACCTCACCATCACGAGCCCCAGCCTCGACGGCACGGCTACGCTCGAACCTCCAAACTTTCTCCCAAAACGGACGCACGCGACGCACCTGCTAAGCTGAGAGCCAGTGAGCACCAGATATAAGACTGCCGCTCGCCACTCCACTCCACGCCCTCTTCACACCCGCGCGCCCGATCATTAAACCCACGATCCTCCAGTGCTTCAACGACACATCCGTGACGTTGAAGTACTAGCTACGCCTTTGGCCCGTCAACCGCGCGAAATCTTGTCTCCACCAGAGTTGACCCCTTTATTTCTCTCCACTTGCAACCCGATCTTTCCGCCCGTCTTTGAATATGGCGGACAAGATGCTCCAACAGGTCAGCTGGACGCAGGCCCTTAAAGGCAAACGCATCCGTGAGAGCGACAGCGACAGCGAGGGAGAGCAGACCCTCACAATTGCGAAGACGCCTCGCGAGGTAAGTTTGAATCCCCTTAGCTCCTGACCTCTCTAGCATGCTAACAATTATAGAAACCGGGAAAAAAGAAACCACGAGGCAACAACCCTGTAAAAATGCCGAAGGGTAGTCCTCAATCGGCTTCGGCAGCGCCTGGCACTCGCCCCACCACCGACCGACAGGAATACGTGATTCCGAAGCGGAACGTGTTCAGGGAGTCACAGATGAACCGCGCCGAGCTCCCGCCTTCTCCTCCAGAGACACCAGTCGCCGCGCCGAGCTCGACTAACAAGTCAACCGAGACCCCAGTCAGCTCCGGCGCTCAGTGGCGTCACCTCGGCTTGTATGAGTTCCCGCTGCATGAACCCGAGAAGATCAGCTTTCCACAGTATACCTGGACCGTTGCATGGCAAGCTGTAGAAATTCACCAAGATGCTAGCGCGTCTCTGCTACTTGCAGAGGAGATCGCTCACATGCAAAAGGAGACTACCGAGGAGTTCGCTCGTATGCGAAAAGAATTTGTCGAGTCGCGTCAGCATCAGGTCGATCCAGACCAAGAAGAGCTCAAGAGAAAGCTTGGGGTTGCTGAAAATGCTCTTGCGATCGAGCGACATGAAAAGAAGGACCTTCAGAACAAGCTTGCGGCTGAGCGACAAGCCAAGAAGATCTTTGAGGACGAGCTTACCGCTGACCGAAAAGCGAAGGTGAGCCTCCAGAACGAGCTTACTGCCGAGCAAAAAGGGAAAGCATACCTTCAGAATGAGCTTTCTCTGGAGCAGAAATCGACCAAGTCCTTGCGAGAGAACCTCGCAACTGCTCGGCAAGAAAAGGAAGATATCAGCAAAGCGCGCAACAAGGATGCTTCGGATTACTCCACCAAGCTTGGAGAGCTCGAGAAGGAGAAGAGGGATCTTTCCGAGAAGTTCAGTGCCGAGAAGAAGAAGTGCCAGGACCTTGAGAACAGCAACGGAGTATACAATCAGCAATACCAGCAATTCGAGGAGCAGAAGGTCCAGGTTAAGGAGCAAACAGTCGAACAATGCAAGAACCACGTCCTGAAGGGTCTTGTTAAGCTCCTCGCAGATTACTGGAATGACAGCTCGCTCACAGTAGACAATATCGCTCCTGAGCTGCACGTAGCATTCTTCGACGTGATCGACGGTAACAGCAACTTCGATCAGCTCGCAGACCATGTCAATAGCTACTACAATCAGTTCCACTGGGAGCCTACGAATATTGAAGGCAGTATTGAACAAGGCATTGTTACAGATGGCACTCAAAGATCTGCCTCTGCAGTACCGCAACCTCCGACCCTCGACTGGCAGCAGCCTGCACAAGCGAATACTCCGGCTTCTCAAGCCCTTGTACCTGTCTCTCAGCCAGTCGAAATGGAGGTTGAGTCTACCCAAGTAGTCACCAAGACTCCCGTCGGCACGATCCTGCCCCAGATGTCGATTGTAAACCCCAACTGGACGTGGAGTTCTCCAACACAACCGTCTTCCGTTATTGGGGTGGGCTACGCAACGCCAGAATCCATGGAGGTTGATACGACTAAGCCGCGCCGTAAGGTACCCTGCAAGTACTTCAGCTCTGATCGTGGCTGCAATAAATGGGAGAATTGCCCCTTCCTTCATGATGAAGCTGTGAACAGGCTTGGAAGCGCTGCGCCTGACCCGATGGAGGTTGAGGCTTCCAAAAAGAAGAAGATTTCATGCAGGTTCATCCGCAGCCCTGGCGGTTGCAAGCAGGGGGCGGCCTGCATGTTCCGTCACCCTGCGAATTCATCGACACCGCAACAGGCTCCCTCCGCCGGTATAGGCGCCAACACGGCGGATCGGACGGAAATCGAGACCCAAATTCGAAAGCAGCTCCCAGAGTGTAGGTATGCACGTCGCCTGGGTGGCTGCACACGCCAGAATTGTCCGTTCACTCACCCTGCCGATCCAACTGTCGCGCAACAATCCTCTGCGACTGGCTTAAGTACCGATACGACAAATGCTATGGAAGTTGAGGTTCCTAATCAACGCCCACTTTGCAAGTTCATGCTGCATCCTGGCGGCTGCAAGAAGCGGGACACTTGCAAGTCCACTCACCCTGACGACTTCGACTGCTGCTTTGCTCCAGAGACCGTTGCTATTCTGGAGCTGGAGGTACTACCAGCACAGCGAGCTCTTTTCCAGGCGAAGAGTGAAGAGGCTAAGCTTCAGCCTATAGTGCAAATGGTCCGAGGTTATTACAAGTTCATCGATCAGATGATCGGTAGTGCGCGCCAGGCCTCCCTAAACCGCAAGAACAGGATCAGCTTCATGAAAATGATGGATGGTCACATCGGCGCCGTGGGAGTACTAATCCACGACGCGCCACCGAGTCTCATTCGCCGCTTCAACCTGCGCGCGAATGGCTTCCTGGCTGTTGGTAGTAGCATCGATGGGTGGTTCGATGCGGGAACCAACATGCCGGAGGATTGCATAGACTCCTGGATGCTCCTGAAGATGTTCGATCAGGTCATGGTCGACAAGATCCAACTGCCAGTTCATATCGCTTCGTCACCTGTTTCAACTTCTGCACCGCCTGCTTGGAACAATGAGCAGAGCCATGATGATAGTCGCGGTACTACGTCGCTTGGAGCCCTTCCAATCTCGCAGCTTGATCAAGACCTAGACGCCATCATCAGGTCGGGGGCTCAAAACGCAAACCATCGGAGGAACAGAGCACCACCCCGATCATCCCGAAGCGTTCAGCCTTATGGACGTCATCGCGGTACCCAGCCCTCCCATGGCGACCATTTTGGCGATGGTAACCGTCTAAATTTGCGTGCGGTGAACAGTGGACGTATTCAGAGGTCCACCTCACCCCGGCAACCTCCCACAGGTCCTCGTCAGCAGGCATATCCTGGCACGACAGAGCGCAACGTCTACGCCCAGGACCGCCAGCAAAATGCCATTCGGAGGACCACGTTCTCCCAGGCAAGTGAAAGTATGCCATCCCGAGCCAAGATATATGCGCTGACGTGATGCAAGGGTCAGCACATCCCGCGGCTGGGTTGAATAAGTGAGCTCGACGATGTTGCAGCACACAATACGACTGTCCACTGGTAAGCTAAACCACTATCTTCCACTTATTCTATGTATGCTAATATGGCCCAAGGGCCTGTCAAGACTGAACCCTTGAACCTTGTGCAACCCGGGAGCCGTGGGTTTGGTTCCCGATGTTTTCAAAGCTTGTAGGATGTCTCTGGCTATTGTCGTTTGGTTGTTCGGGTCTTTTTTGTTTCTTTGTATCAGTTGATAGATATCCCGCACCAGAGGATCCCCCAAGGATTGAGGCCGGACGCAGCAAACCAGGATTGAGGAGAACATACAAGGAGTCAACGCCAGGAGAACGCACATGAAGGACACCACAACAAATACGAACACGGTGACAGGACCGGTCTAGCGATGCCCATTGATGAGACAGTGCACGGTCAATTCCTTGGGTTGACGCTTTAGAGCTAGGAGGGAAACGCCTATGCTTGAGTGTTGTCGTTCAATGGACCGAATCTCCGCTGGTGTTCGTATGTTCGACACGACGCCCATTCTCCCCATTATTTCTTTTCTTTTGAAGTGAGCCATCATAGCGTTGGATGGCTTTTAGTTTGTTTTGGTGGCTTCAGTTTGGGGCTCCAATTTTTGGGTTCAGTTTTTGGGTTCAGATTTTTGGCTTCAATTTTGTTCTGAGCAGTGATCAAGCCGTCCCGTCGACGGCTCACCCACTAGTCCATGCGCTTGAGCTCCCTAGTTGAGGCTTGCCTCCTAAGCTGCAATATTAGTGAACTTACATGGTTGGATAGGGTCCGCACGCTCGACTTGCTTACACCTCATCCCTTTCTGTACCTTTTTAGCCGCAAAGTTTCCTCATCCATGCGAACGACACCTGCGTGCAGCTGGATAACACCTGGCGCCCTCTCCGTAACACGGAAGTCCGTCTACTTTACAGTTTTTGATAATTTCTTGAACTCTGTAATATTATGATATCGTTCAATCCTCTAGGGAAGAGAAAAGACTCAGAGTCGGCTACTTTACAGATTTGATTATTTGTTGAATTCCGAAATGTGGATAGCGTTCGCCCCTCTCGGAAAAAGACGAGGCTCCCAGTTCGGTTGATTGAAGCACACGAAACACCTGTCCCACTAGAGCTTCAGAGTGTAGGCCATACCTCCTTGACTGCAACAGTAGCGACGCGAATGGTTGAATGCAGGAATCAGTGGCAACAAAATGCCAATAGGAATGGAAAAGCGCAACCTACAGACAGTGTTCATTGCGTCAATCTCTTTGAACGATCAATTGTGAGTCATCAAGTAATCTTAACCAGCAAGTGGCTATCACAATCGTACGAGTACGTGATGACTCTGCGCAAATATCTTTCGGCCAGTATGTCTTTTCGGTGACCTTGTCTATAGATCCGACGTAGGAAAATGCTAGTCTCGCAATTGCAGGTGTAACGACGTATTGGTATAATTGTGGGTCCATCGGGTAGAACTTTGCGTGAGCGTCGGCCAACTCCACCACTCACCGATGGCAGTCTCAGAGAGCCTGCAACGTCAAAAAGGTGTATATAACTTACATGACAGCCTCATCAACTTTGAAATATTGCATTCTAAGCCAGGCAACATACCGCATTCTAGCGAACCATATGCGTAGAACTTTACTTCACGTTCTCCCCCATTAAACACCGCCCCCGTCATGTCATCTACCGAAAGGGACATCGAAGCCAGTCGCTGCGGCGAGCCCATGGCAGTCGAAGCTGCAGTAAGCCAACCTCATACCGAGTCGGCCAGCCCCGCTGCTACCATCACGAGCTCGAACGCGCTGGCGAAAGTCGAAACCAATGCTTCGGCCTTGTACGACAGCATCCCCATGTGGCGCAAGTGCATGATCGTCTTCGTTACGAGCTGGGCAACGCTCGCAGCATGTTTCTCATCGACCTCGTTGCTGAGCGCCGGCACTGAGATCGCAGCTGATCTGGGGGGAACAAAGGAAGCGGTCAGTCTGTCAACAGGGGGAGTCTTGCTAGCTCTGGGAAGCAGTCCGCTGATATGGAGTCCGATTGCTGCGGTATGTCGGTCCACGCGCATGCGATCTGCTACAATGTACTGATTTAAGACATGTAGATTATCGGCCGCCGGCTCACATACAACATCTGCCTTCTTTTTCTCTTCTGCTTCACAATTGGCGCCGCCCTCGCTCCGAATATGCGCGTCTTCATCGCCATGCGCGTTCTCTCTGGTCTACAAGGTTGCTACTTCCACGTAGCTGGGCAGACTATTCTCGCTGAATACTTCCCACCCATACAGCGCGGCACGGCTACTGGATTCTTCCTAGCTGGGACGGTGCTTGGTCCACCTCTTGGTCCTTTGGTTGCTGGAATTATGATGACATACTCGAGCTGGAGGAGTGTATTGTGGCTCCAAGTTGCGATGGCGGGATTCGCATTTGTTCTCGCGCTTGTGTTTGTGCCGCCTAGCCGTGTCGATAAGCCGGGCCACTTTGCACTGAACCTGAAGGGCATGGAGGCAGTGAGGAATTTCGACCCGCTGCCAGTCTTCCAACAGATGAAGTATCGACAGATCTTCTTTACGGTAAGTGTGACGTGTGCCACAGATCATTACAGAGTCTTCGCAGGAGACAGCGCTAACATGCTGAATTAGCATCTGAGTTGCGGCTTTCTGAGCTGGACGCAATACTCTATTCTCGCATCGCCTCGGCACATACTCGTCGAGCGCTTCGGCTTGATATCACCACTATCTTCAGGCCTGTTCTACATTGCACCTGCGACCGGTTTCCTGGTGGGAACGATCGTAGGCGGATGTTATTCCGACCTCACTGTCCGCAAATTCATCAAGCTACGTGGGGAACGCCTGCCCCAAGATCGCTTGAACAGCGGCATGTGGTCTTTTTTTCTAGTTATACCTGCAGCTTCGCTCATATATGGGTGGAGTCTCCAATATTGCAACATATGTACGGCAGTCAAAGGTGGATTGGCGTTACCGATCGTGACGACCTTCTTAGCTGCTGCTGGGCTTCTTGCTGCGTTCGCAAGCCTGAATACGTATTGTGCTGGTAAGGGTACCCGGCCATGTTACAGTCGCTCAGAGCTAACAAAAACCAGAAGCGATACCGAAGAAGAGGCAGGAGGTTATTACTGGGAAGTACCTTATACAATATACCTTCTCCGCTTGCGCGAGCGCCGGTACTGTTCCGCTGATCGACGCCATTGGTATCGGACCTACGGCGACAATAGGAGCTGTGTTATGTGTCCTCGCCGGATGTCTTACATTTGTCACGGCACGACACGACGTGGGGGGTGTTGAGAATAAGGAAGAAAAGAAGTTCGACAGCTGGTTGGAGCCGTGCAAGAGGATAAAGCTTCTGCCTACCAACAAGGTCTTCCCAATTGCGTAAAATTTAGATTACCTGTATCTGAGACACCCTAAGTTCATTGCTTAATTTTGACTTACACATTACTGGGAGTCACCCAGTCATCTCCCCATATCTCTGGCCAGTATGGCGTTTGAAGTCCATAAAAAGATGGGTTGTCCAGGGCTTGCATGTCTAGGTCCGTTTCTGCAAGGAAGCCTTGAAACGATGGGTCAGCGAGCGCCATGCCCGCAGTCATGCTTGTACCGGCGAAAGAGTTCACAGATGGCTGCTGTAGCTCTGCAGGAGTACCCAGAGTGGACTGCGGCACTTCGTTGCGGGCTGCGGCCATGCTCTGCGACATTGCATCAATGTGTTCGCAGAACTCTTTCGCACCGAAGCTACCGCTTTGTGCTAGCTGCCTCAGTAACTCAACTGCGTTGTCGAAGTTCTCGCCATCGCTTTTGCTTTGAGGGGTGTGCAGAAGGCTAGATACTGCAAGAATGGTAGCGGCAGAAAAAAGGTATTGCGTGTTAAAGTAGTCGAACGTTGCAAAAGTGCCATGGATCCACGCATCCGTGATGATACGATACGAGTGTCGAGCACACTGTGTACACGTCTCTGCCAACGTGCGTGCGCTGTCTGATAATTTTGGGACAGGATCGGGAACGGGGTCTTTGCGTGACTGCTGGTGAATGCGAAGTGCGTGCAACAAGATTGGGCGTGTTGCAAGGATAACACCCTATCATCTCAGCGATTGTTTTTCATGCGTTCTTGTAGTCATACCTGATTCAGCCTAAGATGCAAATAGACAATATGATGTCGTTGTAGCGAGGAAGAGCCATCATTCTTCAGATGGAACTTCGCAGGAAGAGTGTCCATCCATTTTGTGAACTCTTTTAGAACGGATTGCACTCGCTGCGAAAAAGGGCTGTGGAACTTCCTCCTTCCGTAGATTTCTCGCGTACACTTCGCTGCGATCCTCGCTATTTCGATACTGCGTAACGTGTAATCAACGTCGTCGAAGTCTTCGTCCGCGTCATCAATACCGTCGCCACTTGGGGGGTCAACAAAGATGTCATCATCGGCGATAGACATAGGTAGACCCAATTTGGAAGCACATGATCGGTCCAGCACGTACGCCGACCACCACAGTCGTATTCGGTGCTCCCGGGCGCGACGATTATGATACTGATGTTCCGGAACGTTCAAGTGCATGCCCATTACTAAAGAGTTTCGTACAGCCGAGCTGGCGAGCACATACGCTGAATGACGTCTGTTGAGGATGAATGAATACAACGTCTATCGTACCATATTAGCAATCGATCTCATCATCGCTTGTATACTCACAAGAAGTAGTGCAATCTCCACTGAATCAACCTGAGGGCGTTCAGCTGGGATGCTAACCATCCTTCTGGCCTGTACGAAGTAGATCAGCCCAGGAAATGTGGAGCCTTGGTCTGCACTTCGGGCTGAATAGGCCTCTCCCAAAGCAAAGAGGGCTAACAATTTTGCAACCTTCAGTCTGTCACTTTTGCCGTTAAGCTTGATAGCTTCTTCTAAACTTTCAAGTACCACACTCTTACGAACAATATGATAGTAGCGACATATAGTATTTAGCGCAACTTTGACCAGGAACCGTGCGCGAGCGGGTGTAGGCCATTGACGGTCGGTCTCCGCAAGGAGCGTTAATGGTTCGTCTTTTATAAAGCTTGTTCTCGGCAAATGGTTGGTGCAGACTGTGGCTACTGTCTGGCGAAATCTAGTAGAGAATGCAGCGTCTGAGGCTTCACCTACGTGTAAAGGTGACTCTAGCGCTGATACAGGATGGAACCTGACCGTGAGGAATGAAGTCAGTCAAACCAAAGAGACATCGTGATCGAGTACACGCACCAGGGACGCTCCTCTATCAATGGATTCTGCGTCGTCTCTTGGCTTTCAGTGTTCTGTTCGACTGTAACTGGTGGTGGAGTAAGACGTCGAGCTTCCGGTGTAGATCCAATATTCGCTCCAGTGTTGCTCCGAAGGAGTTCGTTCTCTCTCAAAAGGTTCTCAATATATCTACAGTGGCAAAATTAGCGATTATCGTAAGGCACTTTTTCCAGCCTGTCGAATCCAGAATCACATTGTGTACCTGAGCCTTGAAGCGAGAGGCAGTGATCAGGCTTCTATAGCGCCTGTACCTGCGAATGAAGTGTCGAACTCTATGCTGTTGCGCAAACACGATACATCGCCACTAGGCAAGGCTAGGACGACTTACTGTTGACTCAGCTTCACTTTACGATCGCGCGACGGGTACACGCAGTCGGCAGGAGGACTAGTTTCACCGCATCTAGAGCAAGGATGTCCTCCTGAACATTTTTGTCTCCGTGAGTGGCATCTCTCGCAGCTATCCCCATATCGATTAGCACAATCTTCTGTCATATCGACGAGCAAAGCGCAATGTCATGGTTTTCGACTAGTCCCATACAGCTCCAGGTCTACCAACTCAAATGAATGAGGGCTTGGACATACGCTATGGATCTTGTCGCTTTCTTCTGAATTCTTGCGTGTCCTGGGAAGGACTCGGGTGGTGACATGAGCGTGGGCATGTTGCGGTTGGCGTTTCCAGCCGAAGCGAATTGAAGTTTTTCGGCGAAGATATTGCGATGCCGATAGCTGACGTCATCATTGCCCATCTCTCATCGCTATCCTTTTCCTCATGCCAAGGTTTTGCATATTTCCAACTTCGGGAATCCGTGCTTAGAAGGCTTTTCGAAACGCTCATATCCAGGAGTATCGGTAATTTGCACACTCAAGCGAACAGTTTATGATTGGCAATGGCCCACTTCTACAAGTTATTATCCAGGCCCATTGTTCCGCGCTTGGGTTTTACACGTTGAAGAAGCCCAAAGCGCAGGCTTTACCCACAACAGTAACCTTATGTCACTGCAAAGGCCTTCAGGCTGAACTCATTACCAACTAGTCGAGCAAACAGTGACGGACGCAACATTCGGCCATATTACTCTGGTAGAATATCGATCTCGCATGGAGTGGGACCCCTTCGAGGCCACTCGTCCCTTATAAAATTTATTTCGACCGCATTTACACTTTGCACTCCTCTCCTGTGGCACGTGCAGCAACCAGGTGGCATGTACAGAGGCTCAAAGATTGGGCGCAGTCAATAGGAGAGATGTACATCGCTTTTACAATGGGGCTAGGTCGGTGCGCGATGGGAAGGGAATCGACTTGGTCGTGCTGCAGATCGAGGACAGTGTGTTCAGCATTGCGCAAATGGAACATTTTGGCAGGGAGATTGAAAGAATGACGTCCTGATTGATGCAGGATTTGGACCAGCCAGTTCATGAGTTTAGAGATCATTTGCACTTAGTAGGCATGTCGGCCGTGAGTGGGAATCCGTGGGTCGCAAGCTTGTGGCGAGCCTTGTTTATGAGGCACTCGCAGTAATGACAGCTTGTGCAATTAATGGGGAAGCCCTTACTTCCTTGACAAGTTCCCGATAGCGCTTCGTAGATACCCACGTATAATAACAAATGGTAGATGCCTAAGGTCATAGCAGCTGTATAGAGCATCAACACAATCTGCATGACGCGGCCGATCCGCTCCTCGCAAGACTACCTAGCGCTTACAGTACATATGAATGTCGAATATCCTGCTGATAGCGACTTCGAATGTGGCGTGCACTTCGAAGGAAGAGCTGGGATCCCTCTGCTTTCGGGATAGCAGATGAGAAGTGGCACGAGCGAGGATTGATGTTTCCTCTGTTGATGGAAAATTGGTATTTAAGTAGCTTAAGACGCCGTTCGATTCTCCAATCACTGAGACTATCCGCGAATTTGCGGTCGGGGGCCAAGTCAGTCTGTACGAGATTGTGTTGGCTTGTCGTGCGAGTCGGTGCACTTCACCATCTGCCGATCTGTCCGATGTAATCATTGCCCGGAGAGAGAACGGCTCGACTGACCGGAACATTACTGCGCAAATGAGACGGAGCTCTCACACATGCAGTGGATGCCTGGAAAGGAAGGTTGCATAAGTTTACCGATCAAATGTAGGGCTGAACGCTGCGCGTGGTACCATGCGCAAGTTTGAGGACCTCTCGGGTTTGCAAGGGTTCGGTTAGACTGTCGCCTCCGCCACAAGGCATGTTCATTTCTTGCGCAAACCTGCCATTGATCATGCCAGTAGAGGGATTTTATTTCCAAAAACAAAGTACTCAAGCTACATCTCTGGACCTGCAGACATTTAGAGGTCACTAACTTATTGGACTTAAGACAGTAGTACCAGCCAGCCTTGGGTAATTCGCGCGGCGTAGGCCAGACAAGTGTACAATTGTCAGTAGAATTCAAGCGCTTGTCGTATTCAGTCGTAGAATTGTTTGTGAATTCCAGTCGCCCTGTGGCCGAAGCTGTGCATAGGGCTGCATGATGAGATGTCACAAGAACGGTTTCCCAAGTGGTGATGCCTGGCGCAGTGCCCCAAAGCCGCCCAAGTACGCCCCACGGATTTTTAGCGAACGCCCCGACAGGGGTGTTCAGGGTCGCTGTCGTCTTCGAAATCGTTTTTGAAATGCACTTCTTGCTTGATCGTAGAAAAGTTTAGTTCGCATGATGACATCGGATTGACGCGCAATACAATTTGATGATTGAGACCAAATATTCTGTCGTGAGAGCTGCGATATGACTGTTCGCATTGTAATTGAGAATTGATGCCTCCCCATGGTCGTTGATGGATTTCGGACTTCGATCTCCCGCATGCACAGTTCCAAACAGCGTCTCGTGCGAACTGGTTCGTTTTCCTAGACGGTACAGAGGAATCGGGATATTCGACAGGGCAACGGGCACGAGTTTTCCTCCTTGAAACGGAATTCATCGGGCACAACAAGGCACATAGCCAATGAAGGCTTTGTTTCATAGCATGTATGTTTTGCACCCGGGATGCCACGGTGAGGATGCGAGGAAGCAACAAGCCAATGCTCAACTCCGCCCGTGAGGCTGGTGTGAACATCCGCATCCTACCATATGGTCTGCCGAAAAGCCACAACTACAAATATGGTTGCTGCCCTGATGCATCTCTCTATCATTTCAGTCCTCCATTTCTATCCGTTTTAAAAACATCTTTAGCACTATTATTCTTTCTATTACAATGTATACTTCTACTCTTCTCGGGTCTCTGGCGCTGGCGTCTTCAGCCCTTGCCAACTATGAGGTCAAGTGGGATTACAGTGGACCGAGTTTCTTTGATAACTTTGAATTCATCAACGTGAGTACAAGTTTCCGAACTGAGGATATCGGAGCAAAGGGGACCTGAGCTAATGTTTGGTCATAAAAAGGAGCCGGATACCAGCTTCACTCAGGGTTTTGCCCAATACGTCAGCTCGGATGAGGCCACAGCGATGGGCCTTGCAAGCATTGTAGACAATAAAGCGCACATCGGTGTCGACACAAACAATACATACGACCTGGGAAGCACCGGAAGAAAGAGTGTCCGCCTGCAAAGCTATGGAACCTTCGATCAAGGCCTCCTCGTAGCAGATCTTGCCCATGTGCCGGTAGCAGGCTGTGGGCAATGGCCGGCTTTGTAAGAAAACTTCCATTGATCATTTAGATTTATCACTAATCAGTCACAGCTGGGTCTACCGCGGCGAGCAAGCCGAAGGCTACTCCGAGATCGACATCCTTGAGAACGTGGACAAATCGACCGCCAACACGCACTCTTTCTACACGTCGGAGGAGTGTAGTGTAAATTTCGATGTTGGCAACCCGTTGAAGACCGATAACTGCCACTACAATCCACAGGGAGAAGGCCTACAGGGATGCAGCTTCGGAGCCGAAGAGGGAACCTTCAACCAGGCGTTCAACGAACAATACCAGGTGATCGCACTGCAGGTGGAGACCGATACTATGAGGATATGGCACTTTAGAAAGGATGAGATCCCGGCTGATCTGAATGCTGGCACTCCGGACCCATCCACTTGGAAGACGCCGACTGTCGCGCTTTCGCCTAAGAGCTGCGACTTCCAGAAGGCGTTCAGCCAGTTCAAG
Organism: Paraphaeosphaeria sporulosa; assembly: GCF_001642045.1. Classification (NCBI taxonomy): domain Eukaryota; kingdom Fungi; phylum Ascomycota; class Dothideomycetes; order Pleosporales; family Didymosphaeriaceae; genus Paraphaeosphaeria; species Paraphaeosphaeria sporulosa. The sequence goes on along the minus strand of NW_017253372.1, from coordinate 644,304 downwards.
ATTGTGAGTCCTTATGCTGAACCAGTTGGAAAATTTAGGCTAATCAAGCATCAGATCATCAACATTACCTTCTGTGGCAGCTGGGCTGGGGGAGCTGACAGCTGGAACGAGCAGTGTGCTGCTGAGACTGGCACCGATTGCAACAGCTGGGTTGCGAACAACCCCGACGACTTCAAGGACACCTTCTTTGAGTTCAACTCCGTGAAGCTGTACCAGCGTACCGCTTAGAGTATGCTCAACCAAGACCATCGTTGGGAGACAGCGCGAAGAAGGAGCTATTGTACACTGTGGCGTACGCGTGAACTAATATCTTTGTACATATGTATATACCATGGATTAGGAATATAGAAGCGTCAATAATTATTCACATTAAGTGAATATCGTTCGAGGGCATTGAAATGGAAAAGTCAGACCGCATAGCCTGAGCAAATGTTGTTTTGTGGATGCATTTAGATCTATTGACATAATCATAATGTTCTTGACTTTGGTGCCTGACCGATACATTATAGACCTGTACCTCATTCAACATCCAGCCTTATCCTAAAGAACCCGGTTATAGTCAATGACCTCAAATGGCATCCTCGGCATCAAGTTCCCTCAAAGCTTCGACGAGAGCCTGCGCGAATGCACCCATGAACGTCCCTATAATCTGCGTGCAGCACTGCTTCATCTTGTAACCATATTCCTCGAGCGGTACGAGCAGCACATCGCTTGAGTCGGCCTCATTCCAACACATGAGTCTCCGCAGACCAGTGTAGTCGATGGCTAGAACGAGAACTTTCCACACCGCACCAAAGAACTCGTACGGACCTTGTATAGCTTTGGCGAAGAGCAGGACCGTGTACGTGAGGGGCAGAAGTGATCCCGTCAAACGCGCGTGCAGTTGAGTTCTCAACCTCCAATGGCCCAAGCTTGGAGCTCTTGGTGACGGGTGAATGCTTGTTTGAAGACAAGCCGTTCTTGGCCATGTGGGTGTGAGCACTGGAGGTTTTGCTATCGACAGCATAGAAGCGAGAGAAGCGATATTTCTGCAGGTCGATGGCATCGGCGGCTCGTTCATGGGGTATCACTACATCATTTACGCTAATAGAGTCATTGTCGGACACAACTCTGATATTCAAGATTGGGTCGATCGGAGGTACTTGGCTTTGAGCACTGGTGTGTAGATCATCCACTATGCGATTTTTTAGTCCAAGAATAGTGAACGTTGTTCGAAGATACCATAACTTACGTGGCGGGCTATGGCGAAGCGACGGATGCCTGGACGGAGTTGGGTTCGCGACGGCGCGGAGACTGTCGATTGAGCCAGGAATCGAGCCCTCATATTCGTTACCCAAAGCCTCTGCTAGTGGAGCACTAGTGGTAACCTGACTGGAATCCTTCTCTTCATTCTGAAAGAGCGACTTGACAAACTTGACAGTCAAAGAGTCCCTGAAATCAGCAGTGATACCGGTGGTGTCTGAACCTTTCTTCTCTCCTGGGCCGCTCTCAATCCTAAGAACCTTCATCGCTTTCATACTGTTGTTTCTGGACTTCACGCTCGGAGGACTCTCTGTCACCTGCTCTTCCTTGCCCTCTTCGCACTGCTTCAGCTCTTCCCGCTCCTTGTACAGGTCCATCTTTGCCAAGTGGCCGGATTTCTTATTCTCCTCCATCAGCTTATCCCACTCTTCCAAATGCAATACTCGGTACGTCTCTGAAGGAGACGACTCCATTATATCGTATACATGCGAACGCTCGGACGGATGCAATCCCACTTTCTCGAACCTAGGCTTGAGGTTTCCGACACCGCCAAGCGGAGATGCCGCCGGCAGGGAGGTGGTATGGCTGGAGCTGAGACTGGTACGCGAATGACTACCATTAAAGAAGTCTGTGAAGCGACTGAACATTCGCTGGCCTTTCTGGTCGGGTGCTTTATTTTCTGCACAGAGGCAGGCCATGGTGGTGGTGTTGTGAGATTGTATGTCGGCGGAGCAACGCGTCAAGCGGAAGGCGCAGATAACTTCCTTGATCGGGGAGCGGAAGTGGGCGTTTGCTGCCAAGATGAGCCAACTGGCGTCATTAGTTACCCAAGCGAGATGAATGCTTCGGTCACATGCACATTGAGAGGCAGAGGCTCATGGAAAAAAACTGTCAAAGTCATGACATTTTATTTGCAGGCATCGAAAAATTGTGCTACATCTACCTGAATACATTTGCAGTCATATAGGCCGGACGACAGTGGTTGGTCTGTACGATTCCAAAAAACAAAAAAAAAAAACCCGATTCCAAACCAGACGCCGCGTATCAGAAATGCGCGTGACCAAAGCGCACAGAAGTGTCTGCCTTCTGCTCCCGCCTAGCAGACGGCCTCAATCGCTACAAGATATGCGCACCTCTACAAGCTTCACCAATGAAGGGTAGCTCCCAGGGCGAAGGTGATGACTACCAGGAAGACAAGAAGGTCCCGAATGTCCACGACTAACTCCATCACCAAGTCATCCCAATGCTTGTCTTCATTTTCCATGAAGACTTGATACGGATAACTATCTTCAGCGGCAGTACAAGAGATGTTGCTAGGAAAATACCACTCCGCAGCAGCCCTGGGTAATTTTGCGCGACTCTTTACCACCAGCGAGATTAGAGAAGTACTGGACGGGAGCGGCGACTATTATGTTCAGGTTTGTATCGACGAGGGGACATCGTTGATCAGAAACTTAAAGTAGTCGCTTGACTTTTGAACAGCTGAGGATCTGTCAGAGTCTTGCGAGGGCTGCACGTCTTTGCTGCCGTCCACTGATGTTGGCAGACAAGTCAGATAACTAGAAACATTAAATGTATATATCCGAGGGGTTTCATGTTTTAGGTAACTTACCATGGGTTCACTTCTTGAGCCACGTCATTGTGACAGCTGTCGTGTTTTCGGACGGGTTCTGGGTCAAAAGTTCATTGAGCGTGATGCAAAAATGTGCGGCAGGTACTGAGGGCTTCATGACGAAGCGGGCGGGGGAAGATCTGGCGGTGTGGCATCAGCGCCACTTCGCGGTGAATAGAGATCAGTGAAATTGGAGCTTGACCTAGTTAAGGCTGTTGTCGACCGCATCAACGTACACACAACCTCCGATTTCACCTAAGCACCCGCTCTGCACTTTTCCGGGTGCACGCCATGCATTGATCGCACAGTATGAGCCTATATAAACCAGCGAGGGGCAGTTTTGTCTTCGCATTGCTGCCCTTACCCTCGCGCCCACCCAGACTTCGACCAGATTAGCCAAAACCTGCGAAGTCGCAAGTATGCTCTCTACCTTACTGCGCCTGTTCCACACCATCATCATCAACATCGTCGCCCTGCTCCTCATCATCGGCATCTTTGTGCACGAGCCCACGTTCAAGCTCTTCCATGACGGACTGTACGACCTGCACATCGTTGCGCGAGCCTTGTATCTCTACCTTCGGTTCTAATTTCGATACGCGATGGTAAGTTCTACCGACCTGACCACCTGGCTTGCCTCCTGCGGCCGCGACAGCTTGTCTTCTCCGCGCCGACTTTCCGACCGGTGCTTCCTTGGATGAGCCACATCTGCACGCAGTTTGTCCACCTCAGCCCGCGATTATTGTGTTATGTCAATGGTGCAGTGGTCAAAGCAGGAAATTATGTGGTAGGTGTTGTTATGGGAAAGGATTCTAAAGAGCTGAAGGATATCTGGAAGGCTGCGGGCAAGGATGTTGCTGGATTCTGCAAGGCAGGCTCGACCATGAGTTTGGACGTCTGACATGACGCTCGAATGCTACAGCTCTTGCGACTGAACTGGATTTGCAATTCTTCATATCTGCACAGTCGAGTGCCGATCCGATCAAGGAAACGTTCCAAAGCAGAGCGAAAGCAGGGCGCCGGGCTCTGATATAGAGAAACCTTCACGATGAATAAGGAACTTTCTGCATCCAGCCAATTGATCGTATTGCCAAACATAGTCCTGTGACATATCTCTTGAAAACTAGCTTTATCGCGGTCATAGGCAATCTTGTGCCTTGAGGCCCGAGTGCATGAGTCCTGGATAGTTAGCGTGCACTTCCGTGGGTCTCGGCACGTCTTTCAGTCAATTATGCCAAAGCTCGCACCTTCAGCCGATAACGAACAGTGCACGCACGAAACGGTCCTCAATACTTCCTTGCTCTTTTTGGACCACGCTATTGATCGAACATGTCCACTGTGCATCAACGAACCCATCACACGAACGTGCAGTTGAGCATCATGGCGAAAACGGCCCACTTAAAATGCGCTGAGTGCGCGTGCGTCCCGGATAGTACCAAGAAGCTCAATGCTCTGGTACTCTGCAAGTATAGAGGTCGTCACTACTGCAACAAGGCATGCCGAAATGCAGGTGCGAATATCCATAGGGCCGACTGCAAGACGCTCGAATGTACGGTCCCCCGGTATAGAGTCGCTATGTCTTGGACATAGACACTACGTACATGAGCCCACTTTAGTAATTCAGCTGACTTTATACTCGTGAATATAGACCTGGCGGAGCCCGGTGATATTACCGTCCCTCCCCCATGCTCAAACCGGGTGATAAGTCATCGCCCGAGTTTGCGAGACAGGAAGACATCGTCTACCATCTGGTCCTTATAGTATATGCAAAGCAGCCCAAGCGTGGACGGTACATCGCGCCGTTCATCGAGCCCGCCGGCCTGGAGCAAAACATTCAGGAGACGGTCCAAGATTTCAAAACAGTGGTCCCGAGCGGTGCCTTCCTCTCCGGGTTGCTAAACACCCCAGTCACCGGCCTAGCTGATGCCGCCGAAGTCCATACTCCGCTTCATGAGCTCGAGGGTTCCATCAGCTCCCTCATTCAGCATGAAACGCAGAATTACATCAAATACTGCTATCAGACCGAATTTTGGAGCTTCGAGAAACTGCTGTATACGGTGGTAGTGGACACTCCAAACACCCGGATCGGTAAACATAAGAAGGCTTACCAGTACGTGTCCAAAGTAGAGGTTCAAGCTAATTTTGCGTGCCTTGAGGCCGCCGTCGCCTGCATAAGTACGATGGTCGACCGATGGGAGAAAGACATGGGGAATCACCAGGGCAAGATCATTACACATGGTCGAGCACGTCGAATTGGGAGAGCTTGAAGACGGAGAGATTAACTAGCCCATACACCTGGCGCCATCAGTCTCCAAAGGTGAGCGATGTTAGGTCTGGCAACGTCCGGCTCGTACTGATATGTTCTGAGGCGAAATATTAGAGTACAACGATAGAATGCGGGCTCATGTTCGCAACAAAACGCACATGATCGTGTAGGGAGACTACTGCGATGGGTTCCCTGGAGTGGATGTAGTCGTCTTCGTGGTTCTCTGGTCATTGGATGCTGCTGAGGGCTTGCTCATCAGATTGTGAACGTATCAGGACACCTGGAGTTAGAAAATTTCCGATGACACGTCACCCTTAGTTTTTCGTCCTACGCAAGAGAACGCAATGATAATAGTGGTGCCAGTGGGTAGTAGATTGCGCGAGGCTGAGATCTGGTGATGTGAATGACGTAAGGTCGGTGTCGCTTAGTGGCTGGCAGGAAGGTGAGTGGATGCAACGTCACAATCTAGCCTTGCCTCCACTCACCGCTACACTGCCTCCAGCCTCGCCGACTGTCCTACTCTGCCTGTACGAAGCTGCAGATACGTTTTTTCCTGCATGAACTGCACATCTGGTTCCACGAGCGGTCTGCATGCACGCGCATCTCCCCTCGCTCTCCGAAACGCACAATTATCCAGCAATTTTTAAGCTCTCATGGCGCCTACGCGCCTTTTTTGAGGCATACCAGCAGATTCGCAACCTGATTGGCCTGTCTTGGATGAACGACGGTGAGCGTGGGAATCCACAAGCCGCCCTTCCGATTCCCATAGGGCTGAGTACTAAGGCTTAGAACCCTGTGATCCCACGCGGAACAAGTCAGCTTGCATCGGTTTCTGGACCTTGGATTGCTTTGGATCGCATTACGCTCTTGAGTCAGGGCGTCGATCGAATCACATACCCCAGCTGGCAATGGTGGTCAGCTCCAATGATCACACCCCGGCAGGCTGGTGCCGACTTATGCAGGGACGACTTCGAATCAGACCGCATAGAGAAAGACCCGGCTTTAGGGAATGAATGAGACACTTTCCGTTTGTGGGTCCGCCGTATATCTGCGAAAGCATGAGATTTCGTTGGCTGCACCTAGTGCGGGCAACTACCAACAACAGCACAGAGTTGCATGTTCAGGATCGGATCTGAGAAAGCCACATTGCGATATTTGGCTACTCTCGACCGCCTTAGTGTTCGAGAACACTCCTACCCACATGGCCTGATGCATACGATGACGCTGCATCGTTAATTCACTCTCCTATCATCTCCTCAATCAACAGCATGCTTCTACTCGCGCGGCCGAGCAGCATGGCTATGGATAGATGTCAGTGTGAGAAAGCGAAGTACGTTGCACTCTCACAAAAAAGAAAATGTGTCTCGTACTCAGCCTTGCCTGAGGAACAGTGGAACAATACCAGAGTATGTGACTCTCGTTACCTGCGAGCATCTCCGTCAGGTCACTGCTCCCGACTTGTGGACCTCTGCATTCCTTCATCGCTCTGCGGCTAGGGAGTGCTTCACCTCCAGATCCTCCAACGGATGACGCGCTGTCACTACACGAGAAAGACGGGAGTCGGTCAGGCTGGCAGTTGTGTTAACCCGATGTGGTTAGACTACCGCCCCAAAGCCACGCCGACAGGGGTGCCCGCCCAACGGGGGCCACTGCCCGTGGCTCGGCTACTCGATGCCGCTGAACGCTGCCGTCACGACTCACTCCTATTGATGGACCCGGAGCTGTGCACAGCTGGGATGGTTCGGTGCCTTGTCTGCCTGTCCGCCTTTTTTTAATGCATGGACTAGCGCTGCATGGCCGTTCGATGATCGCGACCGCCGTTGCATGCTGATTTGCTGCGAAGCCAATCTGAGCGGGGATTTTGGCGGCATAGCCGAGGAGGACCCTCCGTGTCTCTGACCGCCCCACGTTAATCCGGACAAGGACCAAGGCTGTTGCTGAAAATACACCACCCGACAGCCCAAGCTCGTGCCGTCACTACTGCGGCTGAGTGCTTCTTCACAACGTGCAATCATTTATTAACGTGCTTTGAGCCCCCAATGGACGCCAACCGAAATCTACCGTCTTCTCTACCCCTAGGCTTTTTTAGCCGGGCGAACCACTGAAGGATGGACTCGCAAATCTCGCACATTGACATGGTAAACATCACCAGACCGCAATCCAAAGCTCCCAGTATGGTCAACGAAGTTCCAATGGCGCCGCGGCCTCGACTTCGGGTGAAGAAGCAGCCTCCACAGAAGAGCATCAACCATTTCTGGGACAACTTCACGACCAAGCACCCAGGCAAAGTGTTTACTGTCTTGCCGGACAACATCTATGCGAAGCGCGCTGCCGCGAATGCGCCTCGAGGTTCAATACCTGGCCAGAATGCGCTGGCTTCGTACCAGGAGGCTGCGGATGCCTGTATGAAGAAAGTCTCGAAGATTGTCAAAGGTAGAGGGATTGCGCTCATCTGCAATACGGAGCGTTTCTGATTGTGTGCAGAATGCCGACGACTGAACCAAAAGTATCGCGATCCGCACTTTGACATCGAAGCCGACTTTAAGCGATCACAACAAAACCCAGAAATACCACCAGACTGTCTCGCTGCTTTGACTGAGGATACAACTACTTTTCAGCCCATGTCTGTCAAGAGAATCGAGGTGCGACACTCTTCGGAAGCTGCGCCGCAAGTGCCCCGCTAATTGCTTTGCGCGCCACAGGACATCTTCGATCGACCACAGTTTTTCATAGAAGGCGCGACCGCAAACGATGTTAGACAAGGAAATGATGGCGATTGTTGGTTCATGTCGGCCTTGGCGACCATAAGCAACAAAGAAGAGCTGATCCAGAAGGTTTGCGTTGCGCGCGACGAACAGGTTGGGGTGTACGGATTCGTGTTCCACAGAGGTAGGCTCGCGAGAGTATCGCAAAATGGATGCGCACTGACGTCGCACAGACGGCGAGTGGATATCTGAAGTAATCGACGACAAGCTTTACTTGATCAAAGAGGATTTTGACGAAGCTACGCTTGGCCGACACCAGTGGTTAGAGCTGCAGAACCGGAAGAGTCCTGAGGATGAATATCGCACAGCGATGCAGACCGGTTCTCGAGCCCTGTACTTCGCGCAATGCAGCGACCCGAATGAGACTTGGTTGCCGTTGCTCGAGAAAGCGTACGCGAAAGCACACGGGGATTACTCCGCCATCGATGGAGGATTCGTGGGCGAAGGCATCGAAGATCTTACCGGCGGTGTCACCTCGGAAGTGTTCGCCACGGACATTCTTGACAAGGACAAATTCTGGCGCGAAGAGTTGCTCAATGTCAACAAGACATTTCTCTTCGGATGCGGTCAGATGGGAGGCATATATGGTCAAAGGAAAGGTATCCAAGAAAAGCATGCATACTCCATCATGGAGGCCCGCGAGATCGACGGACAGCGGCTTCTCAAACTTCGAAATCCATGGGGTCGCACTGAATGGACCGGACGTTGGAGTGACGGCTCCGAAGAATGGACGCCCGAATGGATGCAGAAGCTCAATCACCGATTTGGTGATGACGGCGTCTTCTGGATTTCCTACCAAGACCTTCTACGGCACTATCAGCATTTCGACCGAACCCGACTCTTCGGGCCAGAGTGGACGGTCTCGCAACAATGGACGAGCGTCAACGTGCCCTGGTCGGTCGATTATCTAGACACCAAGTTCAAAGTGCATCTTTCCAAGCCTAGCCCTGTCGTCATCGTGCTAAGCCAGTTGGACGATCGGTACTTCGAGGGCCTTCAGGGCCAGTATGAGTTCAACTTGCAGTTCCGTCTTCACAAGGACGATGAAGAGGACTACATCGTGCGTAGCAACACTGCTTACTTCATGAAACGCTCTGTTTCGATGGAGTTGGATCTTGAAGCGGGCAATTACACTGTCCTCTTGAAGGTCAAAGCCACCAGGCTCGATGATCCAACGCCCGAAGAGATTATTCGCTTGAACTGCAACAAGAGACGCGAAAAGCTCCTTTCTATCGGCCTGTCATACGATCTTGCACATGCCAAGGGTCATTTCCGGGAGCAAGAAAAGGAGAAGCTCGAAAGAGAGCGCGAGCAGAAGATCGAACGGAAGAAAGCGCAGATGAAACAGTCTTACGAGCAACGGCAGAAGCTACGTAGGAAGGCGAAACTGCGGCAGCAAAAGAAAGCTGCGAAGCAATCACACAAAAAGCCAAAGATCACCGAGCTGAGAGACGTTGAGAAGAGACTCGAAGGCCTTGCTGGGCTTGGTATTAATGTGGACGATGAAGGCCGTCCTTCCGATACTGAGCCTGAGATCAAGCCAATGCATCCAAATGTGACACGTCACACACGAGCTGCCAGCACTGGTGGAGTCGACATGGCCCGTCAACGATCATCGAGCCCAAATGGTGGATATGGTGGTCGAGGTGGTTATAACCGTGGTCGCGACGGGTATAATGCGGCCCTACCGGGAGCGTTGCAAGGTCGCGGAGGCTGTAAGTTCATTCGGAGATACGTGCTTCAAACAAGTATCATTTGTACTGATTCGCTTGCAGACAACCGTGATGCGGGTCAAGGATCGAGCATGGCGGAGGCCCTAGCGCAAGCCAACCAAACTGTTCCGACCCAGCGTTCATCAAGCCCAAGTCGCGGCTATGGTGGACGTGGCGGCTACAACCAGAACGCTGGTTTCGAGGGCAGAGGAGGTTATAACCAGAACGCTGCCGGCTTCGAAGGTCGCGGTGGATACAACGCAGACGCATATCAGGGGCGTGACGGCTACAACGGGCGCGATGGATACAATGGGCGGGACGGTTACAATGGCCGCGATGGATACAACGAAGGAGGTCAGACTGAATCGCCAATCCCGACGCCAATGTCGGAAGAGTTCCATCCTGGAACGCCATCACAACGGCCCTACAGCCCTCGTCCTGATCGTCGCCCTACTCAACCCTCTCCCGCCGCATCGCGCCGGACGACACTATCGCCCATCCCTGGTATTCGTCCTGGTATCTACGTACCCCGTAGCCGAGGCGCAAGTGTTGCCTCCCATCGCGCCCGCCATGGTGTATGCTCACCGTCCGAGATGTCCGACTACTCATCATGGGACTCCGAGCTGGATGGTCCTGACTCATTCGACTCCGACTTTGACCCCTCGGACGATGACGTGCCCCCTCGATTCTACGAACAGCCTCGCTACCGGGGCCGATACGTGTACGAGGATGAGGAAGACGAGTTTGAGCGCGATCCCTGGAATGCTGTCTGCGTGCTCGGTCTGCGCGTCTTCTCTCAGGACACTGATGTTACCATTGAGGTCCAGAACGGCGAAGGCGAGCGCAAGAGGAGTGATGGTGACGACCGCTCCTCGATTATCAGCGTGAGGAGGAAAGAGAAGGCTCTCGATGTTGATGACAGTGCGGCTGATGCTACCAGCCCTCTAAGAACACGAGGGAACTTGGATTCTGCACTCTCGCAGAAGGCGCAGTTTATTGGGAGTGCCCCAGCTGGAAAGGAAATGGATCGCCAGGGGACATTGTCGTGAAGGGTATTCACCTTCGCGGTATCCAATTCTCGGTATACTTTGCCATTTCGTCTGATGCTTTGATGATGGTTTTGATAGGCGTTGAAGCGAGCGAGGTGTTACATTGATTTTGCGCGCGCTTTGGGCCAGACTGTCTTGGTGCGGTTGTCTGTATGGAGTTTCGGTGGCTCATGTCGATACATACGCAATAATTTCTCGTAGTGCTGAGTCTTCCCTCTACGTCTCTCTGCTCTGAAATCCAGCAAGGTCTGATCTTGCCCTCACGTCGCCTATCACAAGCCGCTATTATCTCTTGAGGCACGGTACAAAGCCAGTGTGAATTGAGACAGCTTGGTGTATGGAGATGCGCGTGCTTGTGATGAGCTGGCTGTGTGCGGCAGGTTTAGACGCGCTCACAAAGGCATGATCACAGTGGAGGCTGGGTTAACTTGCGAGAAGGAAAACGCTCATGCTATCAATCATAGTAATCACTCCAAGTGCACAGACATGACGGAGTCGTAGTCCGAAATTGATTTCATGTATCTTCCGTGACGATATCATCGTGAGAGTTCCTTTCCCCCTCCATCTCCCAATCGTCTGTCCCAAGATCATCTCTTGAGCCATGCAAACATCGCACCCGTGCTGCTCACTTCGGACCCGTGATGCTTTGGTAAACGCTACCCAACGGATCCTTCACGAAGGCGACGAGGTAGCCCAATACCTCCGTCATGGTACCCGGTTTGAGCCAGGAGATGTAGGCCATCGCGATGAAGAGAGCCCAAAAGAATACCTTCATCGAGACGCGGGATCCATTGGACGCGGCCCTTCGCACTGGGCGGCCATGGAGAGCGTGGAAAGCAGCCTCGTTGGTCAGCCCTCCGGTCTTGCCGCTCTTTGCCTTGCGCTTCCTGCCGCTCTTGCCGCTCTTCTCTTGGTCATCATTATCCTGGGGCAGCGGGATGCGCTCGGGTGCTACAACTGACAAAGGGCGGACAGTGGAGGCATCGCTAAGACTGTCATCATCGTCGACGGGACGTGTGGAAGAGGTATTGCGCTGCGTGCGCGCGCGACCGGCGCCGCCGCGCATGGTGGGCACCGCCGTCGTCGGATTAACCACGATACCTGTTCCCGTTGATCAGGAATTCGAGCTCAAATCCCTGCAAAGGGGGAGGAAACTTACCGCTATTGTGCTGCGAGTCGTAAATAGCCTTGCATCCGCCCATCGCGCCGCCTGCCATCAAGCTTTTCACGAAAGCCTCCTCGTCCACCTCGCCAGTCCCCTCGACATCCTTGCTACCCTCCCCAAGCACTCCGAAGTAGCCTCCACCACCAACCTCCTTGCCCTTGCTCTTCACGCTCTGCCCTCCCTTCTCCAAGCGCGCCTTTCGCATCATCTCGCTGTCCTTCTGGGCACCGCCGCGGTCCGCACTGGTACTCTTCACCTTCGACCACTCACCTTGTGACTGCTCGTTCTCATTGCCGTGCTTCTGAGGGGGCGGGTTGTGCGAAGCGGCCTGGATCGCTGCAGCCAACGCTCTATCCGCGGAGATTTGCTCTTGGTCCTGCATGACCAGGCGAGACATCATCTGGGTTTTCGTTCCTGGGCAGGCGAGCAGGTGGTAAGTCTAGGACAGGGCAGGCAGATAAGGGCGTGGGCAAGGGAAGGGAGGAGATTAAGAAAAGAAATGACTATACTTACCAGAGGCGTCGAGACCGCGGCGCACGAGAAGCTCGGCGAGCTCGTGGCTCTTCCTTTTCTTGTAGTCTGACATGTTCCGTACTGTCTGCGTGGTGTAGTTCCGTGGTTCGGCTTGAAGGTATAGTTGTGGGGTCTTCGAGGTCGAAGACCGTGGAATGTTTATAGGTGCGGATATTGAGTGAGATTGCAAACGACGTCAGGCGAGGTGAAGGCGGTCTTGGTGCGTGCGCTGTTTGCGCATGCCGTGTGTTGCTGTGGTGAAGGCGTATTTACTGCGAGAATGAGAAGCTGATACCATAAGGCCGCATTTGTCCCGCGCGCTCGGCCCAGCATGCTCAGGGTGCAAAGCGTGCCGCTGTGACACGAATTGACAGCAGGACGTTGTGTAAGCTGGGTCAAATCACTGAAGATCGTGGCCATCCTGCATGCATGATATATTACAGCGACAAGCGAGACTCAAAGAAGACGTCCCTGTCCTCAGTTCCATGCTCTCGGCAAAGCTTCAAGCTAACGGACGAGTTGGGTGAAGATCTGTACAGGTCGATGGTGGTTGCAGTAACGGTGACTGGTGACAGGTCACTGTGGGGTCTGTGGAGCGGTAGGGTATATATATATACATGTATCCAGATAGTGATTGCCAGGATCGCCGATTAGGGTCACCTGGAGATAGAACTTGCGTGTTTGCGGAGTGCAGGAGCCGGCTCACAATAAACGTTTCGCGAAGATTCAGATTTGATAAGGCAAAGTGACACGGCTCCGCATGTAGTATTCGTGAATTCGTTGCTCTGAAAGACAAAGAGGCCCTCTACGTATCAAATACCCATCACTCTCCAATACCAAACTTGGTCGCCTTAAATCCAATTGTCGACGCGTCCTCAAGGCAGTATGGGTATCTTTTCGATCCACTTCGGCACATCCTTCCATTCTCGGTCTTCATATGTCCTTAGGAGGCGCTCCTTGACATCCAGAGCTTTCGCCGTGATCTCGGGAACGCCGAATCGCCGCAGAGGTTGACCAACGCCACAAGCATGCTCGAATATCTTGTGGAAGACGCAGGGACCGGCAAAGTTCTGCAAACCATAGATCAACGCCTCCATTTGCTCATCCGTCCAGTCCTTCTCCGCATCAGCAGAACATGGAGACGCAGGGGGAACGACCCGCTTCTTGAACAGGTCTAATCGAGAGAAAAGGACTCCATTCGCGTCTCGTTCTTCTCGGCCCCCCGTCACTTCGCCTGTCCACTTCGCAACCTTCTTGTCGAAATAGTCTTGTCTCATAGACAATGCTTGTCGCCGATGCGCGGAAGGCTCGATTCGGAGTCGGCAGACATGTAGCTCAATCCAACCATTCAGCTTCTCGATTCGAAACGCTTCCATCTCCTGCTTGATGACCTCATCCTGCTCTCGTTCACGACGTTTCTGTTCAAGCTCCTCATATGCCCGTCTCTTCCGAGCCTGGTCTTTGAGATCGCGTAGAATTGTTAGGTATTCCTGTGAAAGTCTCCGCAGGGGAACGATGAGGTTGATGTCAACGTCCTTAATCAGACGCACACCTTTGTATCGCGTAGGGATACGAATGTCCCAATCTGCAATTTTGTCCTTGAGAGAAACGATGGCATAGACCAAAGGAGCGACAATTCGCATGGAGTCCAAAGATGACTCGAGGTCACGGTACTTCTGTAAGAGCCAGTCATAAAGTAATTTCAAATAGCTTACGACCTGCCGAAACAGGTAAGCATAAGCGTCCACCTTGAGCAATTTGCGCTGTTTATTGTCACTGCCTGCTCCGTATCTTGAGAGCGACTTTTGTATGTGTTTCGTCGTAACGGACACCTCGTCCAGGGTTGAGTCAGGATCGGCGAGAACGTCAAGAGCTATTCGACATGCGTCTTTGACGGCCATGGCATCCTCGGTTTGGCAGGCTCCGCTATACTCTGCGGACTCCAAAAACTTGAAGATCATGTCAACTTCAGAAAGTTGGGCGTTGTGGTCGTGGTCGCCGTCTCTGTCATCCTTGCCATCTGTCACGTCTTGGTTACGAGACTGGTAAGATTCATCTACATCCGTGGCTCCCCGGTCACGATCATCTTCTTGCTCCATATTGGGCTCACGTTGCACGTTGTCAGCCGTGGTTCGAGCATGTTTGTGGGGCCTTTTTAGTCGATGACGTTGAGAGGTGTCTCGCTGTGAACGCTCGCTGTGCGCAGTGGGTACAGAGACGGGGTCTCTGGGATTCGTTTTCGTCTTTGACCGTGTCTGTCTTGTAGCAACAACTTCGCTATTCCCGTCCTCTTGACCAGGTGCAACCTCTGCGTCCCCAGACCTGTTCGACGCCTGTGGAAGATTAGCTTTCCGAGGTCTGGACACTATCTCCCGAGGCTGAGTCTCCTGTCCCTGAGCGGATGTTGAAGCTTGCTCATTGATGGACTCTGAAGATGTCAGTTTCCTTCCCTTGCGGCGCTGAGGCTGCCCTCTTTCTGAAGGAGGGGGCTCCTGTTGCGCTTGTTTAGTAGGACGAGAACTTTCAGCTGGGTAGACTTCGTCGTCGGCTTGCATTGCCAATGCAGTCATCGTACTCGTCGGGTTTAGTTGCTTGGCTTTCCGACGTTTCGAAGTCTGTGGCTTTCGAATTTCGGGATCCTGTTCAGGTAGTTTCTGTGCAGACTGAGGTGGTTCGTCCGGGGTTTCGTGCTCTGGAGGATTGGTTTCTACTTGCTTCGCATTTGGAGCCCGGGTGCTTCGAATGTAAGGATCTCCGGAGGAAACGACCACTTGTGGACTCCTAGCTCGTTGTGGGCCATCCCTACTTTTCGATTGACTTGTGTTGCCCGTATCATCCTCCGCTGCGCCTTTGCGTGGGGACTTGGAGGGTCGACCTGTTTTTGGGGCCTGTTCCCGATCTTTGCGCTTGCTTGTATGAAGTGGTTTTCCCGGCTCTTTCAAAGCGTCGTTGGGCCGTCCTTTGCTGGTCCCAGCAGGCGTCTCTGGTACCTCCTCCACATTGTTTCCATCTCTTCCAGCTACGGGTGCAGAACCTGCCGGCACTTCTTTTGTGGTCTCCTCTGTCTCCGGCTGGACAGCGGGTGCAGGTGCTTCCAACTCTGGCGAGGCATTGCGCTGCACACGCTCCTTTGGTTTCTGCCGGGCTTTCGCGGGTGGGCTGGCCGCGATCTTTTCAGGCGAGGAGAATCCTAATTCGTAAGAGTCTCCCCTTCTTGCCAGCTCATGACGCGATTGTTTCGCAGGATCTTTCCGAAAGAAGCCGACTGGCTTCAGCTTCCCAGCACCACTAGCTCGCACCTTTCTATTTGCCCTCCTCGTGGGACCGCTCTGCGGCAAGTCATATGAGGTTTGAGAGGGCGAAGATGAAGGCGCTGCGGTGACTGTGCTGCGGTGGCGGTCGAGACGGGCGGCGTTGAGCAGGCTCGCGCTCAGGATGGCTGAACTCGAGGGAGGCTCGTGTGCCTGGTGCTGGGCCTTTTTGGCAGAGGCTTGGATTTCAGCGAAGATCTGCAATTCGACGAGATCGTCGGAGCTCGCCATCTTGTAGCGTCTCGCGTGGGGATGGTTGGGGCGCGCCAGAGTCGACGGGTTCTGCGTTCAGTCTGCACCCGTTAGCCGCCGGGCCTGCGCGAAACCAGGTCACACAAGTATCATACCTATGCACTCCTTGGACTCCATATAATGATAGTCTGCCGGTAGTAGAAGCGGTTGTTGGCTGTTCTAGCGGCATGCGGGGAGGATTCAAGTGGGGTCGGGCGGTGAATTAAGTCGGGAGGCTGGCGCGACTGACCGGGAACCAAGCAACGCGGTGTCACGAGGGAACGAGCGAAGCCAAAACTCTCCACACCACATCACTTTCCCAACACCCGACATGCAAGACGACAAATCAAGCACGCCTCTACCGTCTCGCGCTCTGGAGCGTCTGGATCGAAGTGCAAGCCACAGGTTCAAAGTACCCATCAAATGTATCAACGATGGAGACCATGTGTCATTCTTTCTTTCCAGCAAGGCCTATACCGACATCATGACGTTCATTTTCCAGCTGAACGTAGCCATGCTACCTCGTAAGACGGAAGGGGAAACATCCGGGGTTGCCAGCGCTAAGGAATGGACGCTGCAGGATCCCGATGTGCCTTTCCCACCCACTGTACAGAATCTCGCCAAGCTTCTGGAGGCTCTGTCACGTATAATCGACGAAGCACCCCCGGATCCTGGTCCACGTCGATTCGGCAACGTGAGCTTTCGGAAATGGTCTGATATAGTAAGAGAGCGTGTCTCGGATCTTTTGGATCAGTATCTGCCTGCGGAGGCGCTCGGATCGTTCAAGGATTCATCTGAAGGAGACGTCACTGCCAAGCAAGAGATTGAGACCTATCTCATCGGAAGTTTTGGTAGCTCGCAGAGGCTCGACTACGGGTCGGGGCACGAATTGAGCTTCTTGGCATTCTTGGGATGCTTGTGGAAGCTGGGCGCATTTCCTCCGGGCACAGACGGCGCGACCGAGCGAGCTATCGTATTGGGTATATTCGAACCGTAGGTCGCCCCTGCCGTTGTTCCAATTTGACGCTGACGATTCCTAGATACCTTCAGCTGATACGGCGTCTGATCTTGACATATACTCTCGAGCCTGCAGGATCTCACGGGGTGTGGGGTCTGGACGACCATTCCTTCTTGCCCTATATCTTCGGTTCTGCGCAGTTCTCACCTGCGGTATCGTCTCCTGATGAATTCAGAATGGAGGGGTCTCTCCCGTCCGCTCCTGACCCAGGAGATGTAGCCAAGGCGACAGCCGTCGAACGCGAGCGCAACCGCAACATGTACTTCAGCGCGATTGGATTCATTTACGACGTCAAAAGGGGGCCATTCTGGGAGCATAGCCCCATCCTGTTTGACGTATCTGGAGTCAAAGCGGGATGGGCAAAGATCAACAAGGGCATGATCAAGATGTACAACGCAGAGGTGCTGTCTAAATTCCCGGTCGTTCAGCACTTCCCCTTTGGTTCACTATTTGTGTGGGAACGTGATCCCTTGGCCAGCGAGATCCAAGCGAGTGTTCACACTTCATCACAGCCAAAATCAAACGCGCCTTCTGTACGCCCCCAACCGGCAATGCGAGACCCCCTCGCCGATGGCAATCCGCAGACTACAAAGATGCCCTCGAGCGGCACCGCGGCACCATGGGCTTCGTCGCGCATTCCATCGCGCGCACAGGGGCCAGGTGTTCCCGCTGGGCCCAATCAACCCACAAGAGCACCGTGGGCGTCGGCGACGCCTCTCCCTCCATCAGGGGGCACGACGACTACTACGCCATGGGCTAGGCCGGGAGCAGCCGCTTCGTCGACGACGCGGGGTACAGTCCCAAGCACACGGGCCCCATGGGCGGACAGGGAGCCGCAGAACTAGACTCTCGAAGCTGGTCTTTGATGACGATGATATGCTGACGACTAACGAGGGATGGCCGCATGAGGCGGAGATCGGAGCATTGAATGGTCGGCGGGCACGATGCTGGCGGCTGACGGAATTACAGAAGGCGACAGTGTAGACGCGGGAATGCACATGACGATATATTGAGCGCTGCGTATCCCCTCGATCGGAGATGCAAAGAGGCAGTGCAGTTATCAAGCAAATGAATCCACTAGCGTGGCCTGGTACAAGATGAAACACAAGTCTGTTCTGGGGGCTGCTAATGTACGCTCGGGGCACTATTTTGGGGGGAAGGCGTGGTGCACCGTGCGTTTTGGCACGCGCGTGGGCCTGGTTGGCCAGACGCTGGTCTAGCGCGCATCGCAGGTCGCAGCTTCCGCAAGACCGTCTCTCGCGCACGCGCTTTAACTGCAGGTGCGCCCACGTTCCTTCTTCGTGTGCTTCCTTTGTCTGTGACTTCCTCTGCATATCCTCGATTGCGAGCACCCACCGGCCTGCAAGAGCTGCTTGTTGAGCTTCACCGTCACCATGCCTGGCGTTCGTGAGTACAGTTTGGCTTCAACTTCACTTCACCGGCGGCCCTCCTGCAATGGCGCTGTACCCTCGAGCGCGGTGTCCCATTATGACCTGCGCCTCGATAGAATCCGTTTGCCTGCCTTCTGCCTGCCTCTCTCGTCACGCAAGATGCGCTCTGTTCACGCCCTCGCTTCCCACCTTCCCATACACGCCCAAACACTCAACCAATCCATTCACTCTCCGCTATCCATCGACGTGATATCTATCTAACATGTCTCCCCGCAATAAAGCTCTCGACGCGGTCGACAAGGCCAAGGCCGTCTTCAAGAACATCTTCGGCAGCAAGAAGAAGAACAAGAAGGACCAGACGACGCCCACCGCTGCTACTCCCGCCGAGCCGTCTAACCCCACCACGAAGCCCACCGAGACGATCACGGCCGCTGAGCCTGCTCCCGCCACCGCCCCCGAGACCGTGCCTACGGCATCGAAGAGCGACGCCCCGGCTGCCCCGGCGCCGGCAGCTGCTCCTGCGCCTGTCGCCGCTGAAGGTGAAGACAAGAAAGCAGAGCAGGCCGCCCTCGCCGAGGTGAAGAAGGCGACTCAAAGTAGGTCATCTCCAAGTTTCAAGTTCTATGGACAGCAATGCGACGACGGATCGAGACGAAGACACAAGGTCGCCACGGACTCGACGCACTCCTAAGGGATGGTCTCAAATCGTCCCACTTGCAGCACCAAGTCAGCGGCTTGAGCACTCTTTGCCTTGAGAGGACGACCGCTATGATTTCCGGACTTTCACGACTTCACGCATTTCACGACACCATCACGACCTACGATACCCCCTTCTGGACGACTTGATTTTCTGTACTGTACACTGACTTGCAACTACTTTAGCTCCCGAGCCTGCGGGTGCCACCGCTCCTGCGCCGCCAACCGCCACCGCCGCCCAGGAGCCCGCTGCTCCCACCGCAACTGAGCCTGCGGCTACCGAGGCCAAGGCGACCGACGCTCCCGCCCCAGCTGCACAAGAACCACTCCCCGAAGTCCCGGCTGCTAAGCATGCCCCGGGTATGAGTGCAACCAGCGGTCCCTTGAGCGACGAGCCCGATTTCGGCGCCCCGGAGGAGACTGCGGCATCTGCCCCGGCTGCTACTGTTCCAACCACGGAGACGGCTCCTGCCGCCGCTGCTCCTACCGAGAAGAAGGAGTGATTCCATGGAACGTGCGAATTCTTTGTAGACACAATGTGCGGGCAGCAGGTAATGGAGGAAGTTTTTCTTTTTTGTTTTTCTCTTATTTTTCCCCCTCTCCAGTGCTTTCTCGTTTGCATATCACTGTTGTGCGGGAGAGAGAAATACACCCAAAGGTTTTGTCTCCTTCCGCACACAATCCTATACCCCGGGGCTGCTGTTAGCAAGCGACTAGTCAATACTTCATTGCGGATATATAAGGAGTTTGAAAATCGAGACTAGTATTCTAACGCTCTGTGACCATGTTTTCTGATGCTGTGCAAGGCCTGTGCGAGGTCTACATAAACTCATCCAGTATGAACAAATCGCAGTCATCAGGTAGTATGGTGATGACATGAACCGCGTGAATTGGTCCTGAGCTTGTTGTAGGTCGGGGACTTCAACTTGAACATCAAGTTGAGTATTACAGACTCGATGCCAAATTCGAAAACCTCTGCCTCTGACGTTCCCTCTAGTACGGCACGAAATGCTGGATGCTAATAGGGCGTGCTAGGGGAGGGATTAGGAATGACAATATCAGGATCATAGCTTAGCCAGCAGAGGTTACATTACCGTACTCAGGAGTCAGTCTAGAAAGAACAACTAGATGTTCTCTTATCAGACCTATCCTATCCAAAGTGCCAGAGTCTCCAGGGATGGGCTGGGTAAAAGCCAAGTCGCTATTCACGTGTACTGGAATATGGTTATTTACACAATTGGCGGAGCAGGATTGATTCTCATTTGGATAAGGTAGTGTAGGCTAGAAACTGCTTGCGGGGTAGCACACTGTTGTACTCGAATTCATTCTGATTGGTGTCAGTCTAGAGAGCCATGCCACAAGATTGGTACAGCGCAAGTCCCGCAGAGAAGGTGTTACAAAAGACCAATCAGGCTAAATCATTCAGTACTATGTTCTGACGCGAGGTAAACTACAGGCTGCTGTACTTTAGCTCTCTCTGGTATTTGCTCAAGTGTATATCAAGCTAAATCGGAGGTCTAAATCAAATCCCATCCAAGACACCTCCTCAAACAGGCCTACTCAACATGGTTACTTTGACTCTGCTCGCTACATTCATCGGTCTGGCCTCAGTGGGCCAGTCTCACAGTAAGCAAGCCCCTCCAGTCTCGGCCATGACAGCTCATACAGACCAGTGAACTTTGCACGCATTGCGCTCAACGGCGAATGGCAAACCCCAACGCGCTTCATCCGGTGAATTGCCAACAGCGTCGCACTTGTCTCGTCCCACCTTCGCTAACGCTCAGGCAGCAACAGAACAACGCCCTTCGTAGAGCCACACAGTCCGCCAGCCTTTGTAGAAAACCGGAACTACGTCGACCCGACATATCCCTCTGACCTGCCAGACTCTGTGCGTTGTGGCCGCGACAACGTGGCCCACGCGCAGGGCACAGAGATCCTAAAGGTCAAGGCAGGAGACACGCTCGAATTCCTGCCGGTTCCGTTCTCGCCTCTGAATTGGAACACGTACAACGAAGTGCCGGATGTGCAATGGTATAACTGCTCTGGGGGAAGAGGGGGTTGCAGTGAGGAGAGTCCGAATCTTGTCAGTTTTTGAACATTCCTATCACATCGAGGGTGTACTGAAGAGGCTGATTTTCGTGGCCCGCAGTTTAGCATACTTCATCCAGGGCCGGTGATTGTGCATCTGTCGAAGGCACCCGCTGGACAAGATGTCCGCGCGTACGATGGTAGCGGCGAATGGGTCAAGATATACACTGTTGGGCTGGAAATCCGACCCGAGCTCGAGGAACCTGTGTTCTGGCTCCCGCTCGACGGCAACAACGGGTCGCGACGCGTAAGCTTTGCTCCTACATCTAGCCCGCTGAAGTCGAAGTTGGCCACTGATACCCAAATCGTAGTTCATCTTCAAGCTTCCCAAGCAAACACCGGCGGGCCAATATCTCCTCCGCGTGGATCATATCTGGCCCGGAGTCATCCAAAGTGGTATTGTGCCTCAGCTGTACCCAGCCTGCGCTCATATCGAGGTGGAAAGTGCTATAAATGGAGAACTTCCTGCAGGAATTAAGATACCTGAGGGCTTGTCGAAAACGTCCCCCGGTATGGAACAACCTTTCTTATACCCGATTCGTTGGAATTCGAAGCTGATAGATTGCGAAGGGATATCCGTGTCAGACGACCAATACTACGGTCGCAAAGTCGATGCGGGTTATGTTTATCCAGGAGGCCCGATGTGGGACGGTGAGAAGTTGGTAGAGGACAAAGCGCCATCATCGTAGAAGGGAGACGTGTGTTTCAAGCAGGGGTAGACGAGCTATAATTCGTCCCTGATCGCTAGCTATTCGTGCGAGTGCCCGAAAACTGGCGGGAGAAGCCTAGTGCGGGGCGCAACACATCAATGATGTGTGGTTGCTGAGCTGCCCCACTACGAAGCTCGTCACCGTAGACGCTGCACCCAGGGACCTTAAGCCCTAAATACAAATTTATATCCACCCGCCAGACATACCGCTCCTGCGACTGAGAAAGCGCGCGGAATCTAGCGACCAGCGCACACACCCCGCTGCATCACCACTTTCAACGACGACCGCACACCTCGCCGCTCTGAACACGCCCGCCACACACGCGCACCGCCTCCCACCATGCCTCCCAAGGCAGGCTTCTCCCGCGCCAAGACTGTGGGCTACGACGACGACGACATATACGATGACTACAGCGAAGAGGAGTATGTTGGCGAAGGAGAAGGTGAAGCCATGAGCGAGGAGGACAAGGAGCAGATGGCTGCCGGTGTGATCAAAGTCAGGGAGGCGCTGGGAAGCGAGTACAGCAAAGTCAAGGAGGTCGATATCCAAGATGCGCTGTGGAACTACTACTATGACGTTGGGAAGAGCGTCACTTTTCTCAAGAGTACGTACTGTCTCGTTGGCGCAGGGACAAAATGGTTTTTTGGTGGCAGTCCATCGACAACGCGATTGATGGGATCTTGGCTGATCATGATGTGGCAGACAAATACGCGCCAAAAGCGCCAGCACCAGCGAAACCGAAGGCGGTCTCTCGATTCGACCAAGCGGCAGGCGCGGCCGATGCGAAGACACCCACATCTACCGGTAAGCACATGTTGATTTGCGGGACAGAGTCAACGGCCCGCGCTATGTCGAATCTGGCCATTGATGGCGAGGGTGAGAGCATCGCGAGCCTGTGCGAGACGCTGAGGGATGGACTTGCCGCCATGTCACGGGAAACGCCGTTCACGGAACGAACAGCGCGAAGCCAAGCGTCATCATGTGCTTCCGACTACACTTCTGCGCGTACCAAAGACTTCTTCTGGGACGTACCCTGGGGAAATGTGCCCTGCAGCAGGCTTGCCACCATCACGGCTCAGCCTGCGACCCATAAAGGCGGCTTGTTGGGCGGCTCTTCTAAACTGGCGGCGTTGGCAGCGAAGCGGAAGCAAAAGCAGCAGGAGGAAGCCGCAGCGAAGGCAGACGCCGCTGCCAACGGTCTTGCGGCAGACAAGGCTGTGGCATTGCTCGACAGGCTCAATATCAGAGATAAACCTGCTTCTGCTCCGGTCCGCGATGACACGAAACCACGATACCCAAAAAAGCGATCAGAGACACCTCCACCGCCAGAGCCTGCGCCCGTCGAAGAGGAGCCCATCCCTGAACCGCAAGGAATTCGCATCGAGTTTCCCAACCTGCGCGCCAAACAACCGTCGATGTTCGGTGCCATACTTTGCGGTTCTCCGCAGGACGAGCCGAGGAACCAGCATGTCGAAAGCGCGCTGAACAGCTTCCCGCTGCCCTATGCGAACGCCAAAGCTTTCACAGATGCCGACCCTTTCTCGAAACCCAGCCCTGACGACTTGGTCCGGCAGGCGCAAGCACGCAGCGCCGGTGCGGGTCGTTGACTTGTCTTGCCATTTCTTCTGTATATAACACACTCTAAGTCATGATAGGCGCACCCAAGTCAAAAACGAAGACAAAAGGAAGCACAGACGGAGAGAAGCTGGCAGAATCAGTGGAGAAGCTCGTGGTTGAGACTAAAGTCAAGAGCAAGAATCTCAATGTGGTAGACGAATACAGGAATTGTGGCCTAAAAAAAGTGGCTAACTTCGTCGTGATCGGTAGGTGCCATCTTGCATGTGCTGCACGGGCGCCACATTACTGACGTAGAGGAATAGGTCACGTAGACCACGGCAAGAGCACGCTCATGGGCCGTCTCTTGTACGACCTCAAGGTTGTGGACGAGCGCTCCGTCGACAAACTTCGCCAAGAGGCTGAGACCATTGGCAAGTCGTCCTTTGCGCTCGCGTGGCTCATGGATCAGACTCCGGAGGAGAGAAGTCGTGGTGTGACCGTCGACATAGCCACAGTACCGTTCGAGACGGAGCAGACCAGCTTTACCATACTGGACGCCCCTGGACATCGAGACTTCATTCCAAACATGATTGCTGGCGTATCTCAGGCGGATTTCGCAGTCTTAGTAGTCGACGCACAGGAAAACAGCTTTCAGTCTGGGCTCAAAGGTCAGACAAAGGAGCACGCGCTTATTGTGAGGAGCATGGGCGTAAGTTGTCCCGTTATACATGCTACGCAGCATGCATGCTGACCAACTCAGATCCAACGCCTCATAGTCGCTGTTAACAAGATGGACACTGTCTCCTGGAGCAAAGAACGCTTCGACAAAGTCCGCCAAGCCACAACAGCCTTTTTCGAAACAGCCTCGTTCTCCCTTAAAAACATTACCTTCATCCCGTGCGCCGGCCTCACCGGCGACAACGTCACCAAACGTGTGGCCGACGAGAACGCAGAGTGGTACTCTGGCCCTACTTTCCTCGAAGCACTGGAAGCCTCCGAGCCCAAACCTCGTGCCCTCGAGCGCCCGCTGAGACTCACCATCAACGACGTCTTCCGCGGCTCCGGGCAGAATCCTCTCAGCATCTCGGGCCAGATCGAAGCTGGGACGCTTCAGATTGGCGATGTTGTCCTCGCGCTCCCCTCCCGCGAGACCGCCACCATCAAAGCTATCGAGCTCCCCGACGGCTCACCTGCAGACTGGGCCGTCGCAGGCCAGATCCCTACGCTCCATCTTGTCGACATCGACGTTGTACATCTTCGCCTCGGCGACCTGCTCTGCGCGCCTACAGCCCCTGTGCGTCTCGTCAAGAGCTTTACGTGCAAGATGCTTGCCTTCGAGCATGTCATGCCGCAGTTTGTGGACGTGTTTCGTGGGAAGCAACAGGCGACAGGACTCATCACTGCGCTGGCGAGTATCTTAGATAAGAACACAGGCGAGGTAACTCGGAGGAAGCCCAGAATAGTGAGGCCAGGAGAAGTAGCACGGGTTCGCATCGAGCTCGAGGGCTCAGCAGGCCTGCCTTTGGAGGTGGGAGGTAGGATCGTGCTCCGGGACGGCGGGCGGACGGTAGGCGCGGGTTTATTGGAGTCGTACACATAGCTAGATACCTTTTCGGGCGAGCATAACGGCCCAGCACACATACAATCTCACTCAGATATCCTACAGCCGCGCCTCGTGGGATGACATCACAATCGCAGCCAATGTCCCCTCGCCCACCTCGTCCCCCTCGTCGGCCTCACACACCCACGTCACCACCCCGCTCCGCGCACTTCGAACTTCCAGCTCCATCTTCATCTGCTGCACCACACACACTACGTCCCCTTCTCTCACAGCGTCACCCTCGTCGACAAGCACCTCTACCAGCTTCCCCGCGAACGGGATTGCCACGTGTGACGCATCCGCAGGATTGGCGCGGCGGTTCGTGGAAGTGGTTGCTGACGCGGAGGCGGAAGTGGAAGATAGGGAGAGGGTGTAGTCTATGGGTTCCCGTGTAGGCGTGGTGAAGCGCACATCCGCGGCGAGCGCGTGCGGGAACTCGTTGCGCAGGACGCGCGTGATTTCAAGATGTGATTTGACCTCTGGCTCGGTATCACGGCTGGGGCCCGAGGCCATCTTGGGCGCCAGCGTAAGCGCCCACGCGTCTCCCTTGCGCAGTAACGTACTCGCCGCCGCCGCCGCCGTGGCTGCAGGCTGCGAAGCTGCGTCTCGCGCTGCGCGCGAGGATGTCCCAGCCATGGACTGGCTTTGTGCAAGCACGTCTTGCATCCGGCCCTCCAGCCACTGCGTGTCGCACTTGCCAGCGAGAAAGTCCGGGTGCGCGAGCACGGCGCGGAGGACAGGGACGTTGGTCTTCACGCCGGCGATGTGCGTTCTGGAGAGTGCGTGCTGCGCTTTTTGAAGGCACGCGTCCCACGACGACGCCGTGACGATGAGCTTCGCGAGCAGGCTGTCGTAAGACGCCGAGACGACCGTAGCTTGTGCATGCGACAGGTGCGTGTCCAGTCTTATTCCGTTACCCGCGGGAAACTCGAAGTTTGTGATCTTGCCGATGGAGAGGGTCCAATTGGCAGCGGGATTTTCAGCCGTGATACGTAGCTGGATGGAGTGTGTTTGCGGCGGAGTGAGCGGATCCTGAGGGGTTGGGAGGGCTGTCGCCGCTTGGGCGAGGAGGAGCTGAGTGCGGACGATGTCGATGGAGGTTAGGGTTTCGGTGATGGTGTGTTCGACCTGGAGGCGGGGGTTGATTTCGAGGAAGTAGTATGTCCCCGTGGAGGGGTTTAGGAGAAACTCGAAGGTGCCGAGAGAGAAGTAGTGGATCTGTGATTCTTCATGTTAATCGACGATGCAGGAGTATGGAAAGCGGAGGGGAGACCTTACGCTCTTGGCCATGCGTATAGCGTCTTCGACGATCCTCGCAACGATTCTTCTGTCTTGCAGTGTGCTCGGCGCTATCTCGATAATCTTCTGATACCGTCGTTGAATCGAGCATTCGCGCTCCCAGAGGTGCGTCACGTTTCCCTGCCCATCGCCGACGATCTGGACCTCAACGTGGCGGAAGCCGTCAACTGCAGCCTTTTCCGCGAACAGTGTCTTCGAGGGACTTTCTTCCACTGCACGCTTTACAGCAGCTTCTAGAGAGGATCCATCGCGAATTAGGCGGATGCCGCGACCGCCGCCTCCGTCGACGGCTTTCACCATGATAGGGTACCCCACACGGGAAGCGAAGGTGGCGATTTCTTCAGACGAGGAGGTCGGAGTGAGCATGGCTGGGGAGACAGGCACATTGCCTGGGTGTATGTCAGTCTTCCAGTCCTCATAGTAAAGTACATTGTACCGTACATTTCTCCGCCAATTCCCTGGCTCTTAACTTATCCCCTGTTGCTTCCAGAATCTCCCAGCCTGGTCCTATCACTATCGCGCCTGCTTCGTCCCACATCCTCCTCGCGAACTCTGCGGACTCGGAGAGGAAGCCGTAGCCTGGGTGGACGGTGTCGATTCCATGTTTCTTCACAATTTCAATCAGGGAAGCGATGTCCATGAAGATGGATGTTGAGGGGAGCTCAATCGATTGGTCAGCATGGCTGGTGTGCGATGCATCTCCGGAGGTGTAGATGGCGGAGGTTTTGATGGACAGTTCTTGGGCTGCGGATAGAATGCGGGTTGCTATTTCGCCTCTTTCTGGGATTAGTTGATCCTGCAGAATGGAGGGACAATGACGTACCTGTTTGCTACGAGAAGATGCTGTATTGGTCTCTGTGGTGGGTGCGACATGTTGGGGCTTTCGAGTTGTTTGGTGTCGAGGAGCTAGGCATACAATCCATATGAACAGGCGTTGGTCTACTTTTCTAGAAAGGGCCGAGATGATGCAAATCCGAACACTGTATCAAGCAGTATCCACAGGAAAAGCATTGGTCCAAATCCCTAGTGGTTGCGTTTACGTCCTTTCCTGTGCCAGTCGTGTGAAGGGGTGCGGGGGAGCTCCAACTGCCTCGGCTCGGCTCGTCCCCCATGGGGAATCCTGGGAGGGAAACCGCCGGTCTCCCACGCCTCGTTCGTCGCGAGTCGTTAATGATGTGAGCTCCATAGCACGCTCTCATGGAAGGTGCGTTGATACACCAAAGTCGTTGAAAGAATATTGGCATCTTGGTCCACAATGGGAAAGGACGATACAGACGCGTCGACGTCATCTGCAGGCGCAAAGGAACGGCTCAAACAAATATCTGCGCACGTTGAGCCCAACACGCAGAGAAAGCGACGAAGACGACGTCCTGATTCCGAACTTCCTGCGGACTACTCGGATATTCTCGGCCAGATCGCTGCGCTCCGCAATATCGCCGCGACGCCAGATCCGAACAACAGAGGCTATGTGCGACAGAAACAGGCGGGCAAGCTATGGGTGCGGGAGCGCGTCGAACAATTATTGGATCCTGGGAGCTTCCAAGAGGTTGGCAGTGTGAGCGGCACGGTCAAGTGGAAGCAATTGGGAGGCATCAAGGAAGAGCCCGAGGATTATGTGCCCAGCAACAATGTACAGGGCTTTGGGAGACTGAAAGGGAGGAAGATTGTGTTCACAGCAGACGACTTCTCCATCAGGGCAGGCCATGCGGATGGTGCGCTGATGGAGAAGACGGTAAGCCATCCCGCATTGCCAGAAATCCCGCACTGATGGAGTACAGATATACATGGAGAAGCTCGCTATAGCTTTGCAGCTCCCCATTGTCAAGCTCGTGGACGGGTCTTCTGGCGGAGGATCAGTGACTACTATCAGTAAAACCGGCTTCTCCTACGTGCCACCTCTCCCCTCGTTTGCCCAGGTCGTTCAGCAACTGAACATGGGCATCCCCAACTTGGGAGCTGTAGTTGGCCCAGCAATTGGTCTGGGAGCTGCACGTGTTGTAGCATGTCACTTCTCCGTTATGGCTGCCGACATAGGATCTCTTTTCAACGCAGGTCCGAATGTGGTCAAGAACGCAACGTTCGAAGAGGGCTTGTCTCTGACCGACCTAGGCGGACCTGCTATGCATTGCACCAATGGAACGATCGACAACCTTGCTCCCGATGAGGCGGGTTGCTTTGAGCAGATCCGCACCGTCCTCAGCTATCTTCCTGACTCTGGCACCAAGCTACCTCCAGCGATCGAAGTTTCCGACCCGATCGATCGTATATCTGAATCGCTTCGATCCATCATCCCTCGTGCTCGGAACAGAATGTACAACCCACGAAAGATCATCACCGAAGTCGTGGACCAGGGCTCCTTCTTCGAGATTGGCGCGCTCTGGGGCACCACGGCCATCGTTGGTCTCGCTCGCTTGGCTGGTCGTTCCGTCGGTATCGTGTCGCTCAACTGCGAAGTCAATGCGGGAGCGCTCGATGCCCTCGGCTCGCAAAAGATTACGCGCATGCTGAAGTTCCTCGATGTGTTCAACATCCCGCTCATCCAGTTCGTCGATGTTCCAGGATATGCCATCGGAACAGCAGCAGAACGGTCTGCAACTATGCGACATGGTGTACAGCTCGCTACCACATACTACAGCACCACTATGCCCATCTTTTCTGTAATTGTGAGGCGTGTATACGGGGTCGCTGGCGGCATCATGCTCGACTGTCGCGATCCGCGGATGAGGGTTGCCTGGCCTTCTGGGATGTGGGGCTCTTTGCCATTAGAGGGTGGGATAGAGGTTGCGCATTCTTATGAGCTCAAAGAGATCGAGAAGAAGGAAGGCAAGGAGAAGCGCGATGCAAAATACAAAGAGTTGGAAGATGAGTATCGGCGGTTGATGAATCCTGTTCGAACGGCGAACCATTTCGGCATCGAAGAGATTATCGATCCGGCCTATACGAGAAGAGTCTGCTGCGAGTGGGTCAGTCATGTCTACGAGAATCTCTTACCGGAGAGGATTATGGAGAGAGTGGCTGGACGGGTTAAGCCTACATTTGCATAGCTCCTGTCGAAGTCCGACTCATTGTTTAAGATCGTTGCATATCGGCGTCGGTATACTATCGATCGAGCTGAGCATGTATATGCAATCGGTTTTCGTGTCATCTCAATCTATGGAGCCAAAACTAGCTGAGTGTGCTGTCCTTCTGATGCCTTGCGCTTACTACTAACACTGCTTCCCCTCTCATCTGAATGAAACAGGTCCACTCTACTGCACCCCTGATTCAACGGCCATCATGACAGCAAAACATTCGCATTAGAAACACTCGCACCATGCTTCCCAATCAGGAATCTTCTCGGATGACATGTACTTCCGGTCCGATACACATGATGTCGAGCTAAACTTCACCTTGGCACTCTCTGCGGATAGCCTAGAATAACGCTCGTATCTACAGCGCAAGTAACCAGAAGCAGCGAAGTTTCGGTCGCCTAAATTGCTTACTGAGAGCCCGGCGTCTCAGCCTCGTCCTCCGATGGGGCCAACCCTGCAACATCCCGATGCACCAGTCCAAACAAAACGAACTTTCCGTCGATCAACACTAGTTTGGAAGCGGAGTTCGCTTCTTGCTGTGGACATGCGGATGCTCGTACTAAGAGGCATATATGTTCGGTATACATAAGAGGGGATTCATGCAGGACTATTTTCGTTGCATCGACATTTGAGGTTCATTCTCTTCATTTGCATACACCATCTCGATTCGGTTTCCAGCCACTCTTTGCAAGATTGGAAAATGAAGTCTACTCTCTACACGGCAGCTTTGGCTGCTATGTCGGCATCGCTTGGTAGCTCTATGAGCGTTCCACGTGCTGGAAACTATCCTATTGAGAGCAGTCCCGGCCTCTCCAGTGCCATATCGCACGTCTCTAAACGCGCCTCCAAAGACCTCGGTCTCCCCAACGACGCCCTCAAAACGAACTGCCTCTCCATCGGCTTTCTTCCCTCTGAAGGCGATTCCGCGTCTCGGCGCTACACTATGGCCGAGATCAACTCGAAGCTCGGCGCCAAAGCAAGCACATACGGGTGGTATGCGCAGATTACATCGTCAGGCTTTGACGGCAGCCAGCTGCTCGCGGTGAAAGACGACGTCGTCGCCTCAGGCGCCGTGTTCGTTGCTTCCGTCATGCCGTCCGTCAACTTCAACGAAATCACCGAGGACGTCGCTAAGCAGGTTGCTTCCGTCATGAAGCAGTTCACAGACGCCGGCGTCACCGTCTGGCTCCGCTACGCCCACGAGATGAACTGGTACGTCAGCGACGGAACCTACCACGGCAGTTCCGCCGACTTCCTCACCTCCTGGAAGAACATCTACAACGCCGCGTGCAAGGACAACGCCAAGGTGTCCTGCTTCTGGAGCCCGAACCAGGCCGGCAGCGCATCAGACCTCGCTCCCTGGTGGCCCGGCGAGGACTTCGTCGATCTTGTCGGCATCGATTGCTACCCGAGGTCTGGCGACGACACGTCCTCGAACGAGCTGTTCGACCGGCTGTACGGCAGCTTCTACGACGCGTACAGCAAGCCATTTGGCCTGCCGTTTGCCATCGGGGAGACGGGCGCGGGAACCGGGCAGAAGGAGCAGTGGCTTAAGACGCTGGTGAGCCAGGAGAAGAGCAAGTACCCCAACTATGTCAGCATGTCGTGGTTTGAGTTCGACAAGGAGGCGGACTTTCAGATCGTCATGACCGACGACGCGACACTGCAAAGCACGAAGGCTACACTGCTTTCTGGCGGGAACGAGCAGTGCGGTGGTGACGCTCCGCCGGAGTCGAGTGCGGTTGCGAGCGCGACGAGCAAGCCCGCTCAAAGCGCGACGGAAACGAGTGTGGCGGGGCCTACGAACTCGGGTGTTGGGTGTGACTGGGGGTGAGTCTTCTCTTCTTCTGCGTGACATGAAGGGCGTTGCTGACTGCTGATAGGTGCTGGGGCTGGGACTGCTCTGCGAGTGTGCCGTGCCAGGGGCCGTGGACGTGCAAGGGCGGGTACTGCAAATGATGGCCCAACTCTCACATAGCCGCTGCATTTTGTTATAGAGCGTGATTTTCATGATTTTATTCCCTTCTCAAACCCTGTACCTTTAGATAAGCTAGACCATGTAGTCTGCATTTTCATATCCCGATTACTTGAACGACCATGTCCCTCGATAATCCGGGCCTTGCTCACCCAACTACGCGTTCGCCCTCTAAATCTTCTGTCCTCTATTCAATTGCACACCCCTTCTGCTCGTCACAGTCCCAGCACTCACACGTACACGTCCCCTGCTCGGCACCGTCCCCCCACTCCTGCGATACTCCCGATGTCCCCTTACCGTCCACACGCCCTCATTCTCACCAAAACCTGCCGGCGGCAGTCTGCTTCGCGTCGGTGTCTGCGCCGCGGGCGAAGCGTCCAAGGTTATTGGTTTGCGGTGGGTCCTGCTCCAGCGAATAAAGCATATGAGGGCGAGCACTAAGAGGGGGACAAAGGTAAGGGGCATGGCGATGTAAATTAGGACACGGTTGCGTGCAGAGGTTGGCGCTGGAGAGGGGGTTGGTGTTGGTGTAGATGTTGAGGTTGTGATTGAAATTGAAGTTGAAGTTGAGGTGATAATAGAGGTCGAGTTTGCCACTGGGGACGGGAGCGTCGGGAGCGTAGTATCCCCTCTCGTGCTCGTAGGCCAAGAAGTCATCGTCGGACTCGGAATCGCAATTGTATGTTCACTCGAAGGAGCTGCAACCGTGGTGCTAGCCAAGCTCGTAACTCCGGTTCCGCTGTCACCTGTTGTCAACGATAGAGTTGACTCCCTGCTCCTGCAGTGCGCATCAAAACGGTTGCATGTCAACCACGAATCGCAGTCCGAGTCTTTAAAGCAAGGTGAGCCCTCACACATGGGACCCAGTTTGTAGTCGTGCAGGTCGGTCGCTATTGGGTTTCCTCGGGAGGTTGAAGAGGGTGTGGGACGCGGCTGGTCGGAGCCTGTCGTTACGGCTCGGACGTCCAGGATGGACATGTCGGTAGTGATTAGCCTCGAAGGGAGGGGATGGCTTGATCGAACGAGCATGTCTTGCGTGAGCTGGCCTCGGCGCGAGTAAGAACGAGTGTGTGCGAGTGGTCGTGAGATCGAAGATAGAGGATCTAGATTAGTTAATGTATCCTAGTGAGAAGTAGAACTGGCGGCTCGGCGTGACGGTTGACTCGCAAACGAAAACGTGGTGAATGCACTCGCAGGTCACTTCCAAGCACTGATCATGGTGCAGCCATTCAGCCGCGCAAATGAACGAAGCAGTCCAAGCCCTCGGGGTGAAGTATTGATTTCCAGACTTGCAAGGTAAACTAAACTCGAGACAGGCTGAAGATGATGCTAGTTGCTTACACAACGCTACCAAACGCCGCAAGAATACCTCATATGCTCTGTACGCTATGCGCCGATATGCTTGTTGAAAATAGGATATTGAAGGAAGAGTTTCAAAAAGAGACGTCGAGAGTTCGAATACATGCAGCGAATCGCGTTGTCGTGAGAAAGAGTCCTACTTTTGGGCTCCGGAACGTACTTCAAGCTTCCGCGGCTTCTTCTTGGGTGGCTGGCGGTTCTCCTTCGTGGTTGACCCGCTGTCTGCGCCTTGTTTTGCGCGATCTGCAGCGAGAGCATCGGCGCGCTGGCGGAGCACCTCGGGGTTGGGGACAACGTCCTCGTCGTCCGGTGAAACCTCGACCTCCTTTTGTTCGCCGTCATCCTTCTTGCCTTTCGCCATATTCCCCAACTTGATCCACGGTCCATGTATCGCGCCCACGCCAGCGCCAGCCAGTGCTCCCAAGCCCGTCACTGGTATCGCGGTGACGGTGCCGACTACAGTGCCTACGAGTGTGCCTACGCCTGCGCTCACTGCGCCGCCGATTCCAGCGCCGCCTATGGAGCCTTGGAAGGCTCCGCTCTGCAGCAGGCGTGCCTTCTTTGAATTGCCGTGGGCTTCCATCTCTTTATTGTAGGCGTCCGTGAGCATTTTCTCGCGCTTCTTCGGGTCAGTGAAGGTCGCAGCCGTCTCGCGGAGTTTGTTCGCCATGCCCTGGGCTGCTATGGCCTGCTCTGCTGCGGAGGCAGCCTCCTTCAGGCGGTCTTCATCGGAGAGACCTTGAGGAATCTCGGGCTCGGGGCTGTCGGCGTTTTCTGCGGCCATGATAAAACAGGAGAAGGAGCGGGAGGAAGTGAGCAGGTGTGAGAATGTTAAAGAAATTGTGGCTGTATTGTTGGCGGTAACTGAGAGTTGAGTTTTTGTCTTTCGCATGCTGTTGGCAGCGCCGAAGCATGTCATAGGCGCTTGACGTCACAGGCGGCACGCGTAGCCTTGAACCTCCAACTCTTGTGTACTGGTACCATACACGACACGCACGATGCGTGCCACCAACCGACTGGTAGCTCACTGCAGCGCTCTCTGTAATGCGCAGGATGTCACCATCTTACTCTGACGCTGGCTTCGCATCTTCGCCGGCCCTCAACGCGTCCAAGCGTAGCTTGTTTCGCTTCATCAGCACTCGCAGCGTGTTCTTCTGCTCAATATCCGTCATCTGCTCCCAGTTTCCGATGCGACTGAGTGTCCCGTCGCGGTTGACGACCATCGGCCCTAGGTGGTCGAGCTTGACAGCAGTGCCGGTGCTCACATCGAGCTCGACGGCCTTGCTGTCGGCCGGCGGCTCTGGCAGCGGCAATGGCTGGCTAGAGGGCTGTTGCGCGTGGGTTTCGCTGTCGCCTGCAGGCGGTGCTGCTTCTGATGTGTGCTTGGTGGACATGGTTGGACGGCTACTTGTGTAGCGGACGTGGTGGTGAGCGGCGCTCTGTAGGCGGTGTCGCAGGTGGAGAGGACGTGCGAAGAGACGTGAGAAGGGACTCATGACCGAGCGTGCGTTGGTGCAAGCGCCATTATAAGTACGCTGGTTGCGGAATGAGAATTGTCGGCCTCTGGAGAAGATTCCCTCAACCTTCTAGAACTGTCAACAGTCACGCTAGCCCGTGCACTGAACAGGCCAATGGCAGGAGCGACAATCACCAACACCACGACGAACAGCCTCTGATGTAGAGCTCTAACACACAGTCGAAACTGGACTCAGCCATGGACGTGATTTGCTCTGAACATTGGTCCTGAGCGTAGCCTCTCGGGGGTATAGTTTTCGGTTCTACACAGCTCAGCTACCTCATTTCTCTGCAGTGTAATTCCACGCCCGATTGATATCGAAGCGCTTTGGAAGCCACTCCGGAGTCTCGCCCTCCGCCATCATCTGCACCAGCGCCTCTGCGCTGCGGAACGCCCACGCCATCCCATGTCCATTCATGCACACCGAAGCCCAGAGTCCCTCCTCGTTTGGCAGACCCCCAACCACGGGGAACCCATCCGGGGTGTTGCAGATAATGCCCGTCCAGTCTTTCACAACCTTCGTCTCCTCACCCCAGTTCTCGTACCCGAAAACAACGCGGCCTACGCCGTGCAGATCGTCCGCAATGTCGGGGTTGATCACCGAGTCGTCCGTGATGTTCCTCTCTCGAGTCGGGGAGAACTTTGTGCTTCCACCGACGATTACATCGCCTGCGCCGATGTCGCCTGGAGCGCGGATGGCGATGTAGTTGTTACCGCTGTGGAGATCGGGGTAAGAATGACTACGACGGAAGACCGTGTTGTTGGAGGTGTCTTTCGACGGGTGCACCGCTGCAACTTGATTCCTCTGCGGGACGAGGAAACCCGTGCTAGCGAGGCCAGGATGCAGCGCGTTGGTGTAGCTGTTGGTGGTCAGAACGACCTGTTTGCCCCTCACGGTCCCTCGATCTGTCTTGACCTCCCACTTGGCTCCGGCGTCCGAGCTGTTCACTTTGTCGATGCTCAGAGCCATAGTCGTAGTCTGCAGGTTCAAGCCCTTCTCCAAACTCTGCTCGAGCAGTGCACACACGGTCAGGTACGGGTTCTGCGTGTGCGAGGTATACGCAACCGCGCCGAGGATCTGGGGCCACTTCCAGTAGTCTCTCGCCGCCTGGCCTGCATACACGGTGCGCTTGTTGCTCCAAGGGCCGTCGTTTGGTCGACGCTTCTCAAGTTCGTCCTGGAACTGCTTGATCTCAACGGCCTCGTCGAACGCCTCTTTCGTCCAGTATACATCTGCGGTCTCGACATCCTGCCACCCGCTGGAGACATTGTACGTCCTTACGAAGTCGCGCACGTCATCGACGCAATCCTGTTCCATTTTCCCTAATCTGAGCGCTTCATCTTCCCCGTAGAGATCGACCCAGTCTTTCACCTCTTTCCAGTCGCCAGGCTTGCAGTGCCCGCCGTTTCGGCCAGAGGCGGCGGAAGCAGCCGTGCGAGCTTCCAGCATCAATATAGAGAGACTTGGGTCGCGCGACAATAACTTGAAGGCAACGGCCGCGCCTGATATACCCGAGCCGACAATGACATAGTCAAAGACCTCAGATGTTGGGAGCTCTGGAGTGGTGCGGAGATTGGCGATGCGGTGTGGTGGCTCTTGCCAATATGAGACTGTAGGATTGGGGTGCGGGAAGCCAGGAAGAATTATCTGGTCGAGGTTATCCCTTCTGGCGAGAGGCGCCTGTGGTGAAGGCACTGCAAGAGCACGAGCCTCTGGTGCCAGAGCAGCAATGGATAAGAGCGCAGTCGCCAAGGGAATCAACATCGCGGCAGTACTTAGATTGTTCTTGAAGGAATGGAGACTACAGTACAAGAATAGGAGAAAGGCGCATCTTATATTTAGCGTCTGAGGTAGACGCAAAGCCTACACCTGCTAGGTATCATAGTGGCTATTGGTAGCCAGAGGAAGTTGCAGGCCGATGTGACCACGCTCCGCACGTCTATGCTGCATTGAGAAGGCCGTTGGTACAGCTTCAGATACCGGATCGTTGTTCCCGCATCCCACGAGGTGGACGATCCTCGGCAGAAGCCGATATCGCAACCCTAGATACCGGATAGTGTGGCCGAATGCACATGTAGTTCGCACGTAAATGCATCAGCGGAGATACATGGCAGGAATACTGCTCACATAACTCAAAACCAGACCATCGCAATGACAAAAACAAGACGCCGTTTTTGAGATACACGAGGTGTACCTGAATGCAAGGTTAACGGTTACCCCACTTCTGCTCCACTAATTTGGAGACAGCGCGCGCTTGCGGCGCCCAAGAATGCGGGGCGTAGCCATTTTATCTTATCTTCACTGCATGTCACATTAATGCCTCTCCATATGGCCTGCGCCAACTCTTCCGCGCGATTGCTCGCTCGTACGAGATGTATTCTTTTCTCATTAGTATGTCGGTGGACACTTTTTTTGCGGCTGCTCTGGGAACGCGTCCAATGGCGCGTCATCCTCATTTTGCCTCGCTCTATTGTTGTTTTTGCGGAGATCTACTACAAAAGCATCGGTAGAAAGCCTAGAGCATATGAGCACAGGCATTTCTGGCTGGACTGAGACATGTTATTTCGCAACCTGAGAACGATGATAGATCAGATCATCCCGTCTGACGACGTCTGACGACGCTTTACCACAATAGGAAAGAGCAGGCTTAGCTAGTAACCAGCACGGTGAAAGGAGGCGGTGTGAGAAAAATCGTGACTTGCGCCAAAACACTACAATCTCGACAACAACATTTTGCGTCGATTTGCGGTAACGTGCAGTATGCCTTCTATTTCTGCAAGCATCGCCGTCATCGGTGCAGCGGTCGCTGTCGTCTACATTGCGCTACAGTGGCAGCTGCGCGCGACTCAAGACCCGCGCGAGCCCCCCGCCATCGAAACATCAATACCGTACATTACACCTGCAATTGGCCTTTCAAAGCACACTTATTTCGCAGATTTAAGGTAACACGAGTTATACGCGATGCTTCCTCCTTCACTGCAGCAGCAACGCTGATATCAAGCACCTACTAGGAAGCGATATGGGAAATTCCCAATATCTACACTGAGGTTGCCCGGGCAAAGAATCTACATTATAAATGATCCACAGTTGATCAGCGTCGTCCAGCGACAATATAAAGTCCTCAGTTTTCAGTCTGTTGAAGATCGCATGTCGCACAAAATGTTCAACATCAGTCCTTTAACAAAGCAACTTCAGAAGGCCGAAGCTGACGCTTGGCGTACTGGGCCTGCCCACGTACCGAGTCCTGCGCACGCGCAATTCAAACCTTTGGCGCCTGGAAAGGATCTGGACGACATGAATCGTATTATGCTCAAATCATTGGAAGAAAGCATGGATGATTGGGTGCCTCAGGACTCACAGTCGCGCAGAACGCAGCTCTTTGAGTGGGTTAAAGAGGTCCTTGTTGTCCCAACGACGAATGGTGTTTACGGCCCGGAAAACCTTCTTCGTGATCCTGTTGCTCGCACGAAATACTGGTTTGTCCTATCACCATCAAGTCCTGCTATACAACTTTAACTCACACTAGGGCCTTCTTCGATGGAATACCTACGATGATCAAGGGAGGAGGCTTCCTCGTCAAGGACAGCGTTGCGGCAATTGAGTTCCTTTCTTCCACTTGGGCCAGAATTCTCCAGAACGGCGGCCACAAAAACCACTCCAGGTTCATTCAGAAGCTGTTCGAGTACTACAACGAAAGGAGTTTTCCTTTGAAAGACTTTTCGCAGTTCATTATGGGCTCCTCTGTGGCGGTACTAGGTAACACTTTACCAACGGCGTTCTGGTTCGTCATACATCTCTACTCGGACCGTAAGGTGTTTGATGCTTGTCGAGAAGAAATCCTGGCACAGGTCGTGCACAGTACCGATGCAGATGGCAACCCTGTGCGAACTCTTGACATAACGGCGCTGAAAGTCGCGTGTCCGCTCTTCCATTCCGCATTCAAAGAAGTCCTTCGGCTGGAAGCAGTCGGGACTGGAGTCCGTGGCGTTGAAGAAGACCACATGCTCGATGGCAAGTATCTCCTGCGAAAGGACGCTCTTGTGTTTATGCCCTTGGTGTCTCAGCATTTCGACCATGAGCGCTGGGGCGCTGATGCAGAAGAGTATTGCTACGACCGCTTCGCAGACAAGGCCCGTCCTCGGGTAAGCAACGTCTCTTTCCGCTCCTTTGGTGGAGGCACCACGTTATGTCCCGGTCGCCATTTTGCTACAACAGAGTTGCTTGCATTCGCAGCGATGCTATTGCTACGATTCGACATCATACCGAAAGACGGGAAATGGGTCGTTCCAACCTCATTGAACGCCGAAATGACTACCAATATGCCAGCGCCCGATTTCGATGTCGAAGTTGAGATCCAGAAAAGGTCAGACGATCAAGGGATCAAGTGGATGTGGAAGTTGAGCGAGAGCGAACATGCTGCAATGCTCGGGGATCAGGACGAGCATGGCAACGAAAAGGCTCAGACTGACAATTGACTGCGGGGAGCATAAAGTCCGGCGTTTGCCATTTCTCTGTAGAATACAAGCACGTTCCCGCGGAAAACACATCGGCGTAACTAGGCATACTGCACGATCCTCAGAAAAGTACACTAAATCTTGCTCACAACGCTCTCAACAGTCTAGGTCGAGACCTTACTCGCGGAGACCTGCCACGCTGTCTAGTCCCATCGCTTCACGATATACATTATCTGCTGCAATTGATTTGAGACCTGGTTAGGTTGTGCCTGCATGGCACGCGGAGCTCATCACCTTTTCGCTTTGTCATGACGTACCGACATGATAACGTTTCGTGTGCTATTGCTAGAGGCAGTCGAGCTCATCGCCGTAGGTATTGAGTGTGCACTTCCATACATAAAAATTGTAAAAGCTGCTGCTGCAGGCTTGCAGACGTTCATGCGCTGGAATGCCGTGCCGTGATTGTGTGGTGTTTTCCGGGACTACTGACACTACCGTAGCATCCGGTCAATGAGCACCCCTGCCCGCAAACGCCAACGGCCATCACAATGACGCACACTAACGCGAATCTTAACAGTCGCCCCGGCGCATATTGCTTGCAGCAATTCTTCTGGGCCAGTAGCAAGTGAGAGATCAATGGCACGAGTGTACGCGGCACCCCCGCCATGTCGCGCAACAACATGCCGGATTAAAAGCAAAGCGTTCCTCCTCAACGAGGCTGTCACACTTCCTGCAGTACTTGCGAAATACTCGAACTCTAGCTATTTATCACGATAGCCGTGAATCGATTACCTAGATCACCAAAGCTAAGATGGCTCCCGCAGAACCCGACCATGCGCCATTTCAGATTCAAGGTGAAGAACCCCACTTTGCAGAGGAAAGAGAAGGCTGGAAAGGCTACATCGAATGGGAAAAGGTGCTTAGATCTTGAATCCGTATGTATCTCGTTAACGGCTGTAGTACCCTGAGAAGAAGAAGCAGGCCCAGGAAGTCCTTTCGAGATACGACTTCCCTGTTGTAAGCAAAGCGCCCGCTACTTGAAGTCATGGGACTGCGAGCGAACGAGGATTGTGCCTCGCTTCGCGGTTTCAATAAGACGTATATGACAATCAAGACATACCACTGACGTTCTACAGCCACCAGAGTTTCAGTTAAAGCCATTGCCCCAGACGAATCCCATCCTCGAAGGAGTGAGATGGAAGTACTACCACTATGCAATG
This sequence comes from Paraphaeosphaeria sporulosa, assembly GCF_001642045.1. Taxonomy (NCBI): domain Eukaryota; kingdom Fungi; phylum Ascomycota; class Dothideomycetes; order Pleosporales; family Didymosphaeriaceae; genus Paraphaeosphaeria; species Paraphaeosphaeria sporulosa. The sequence continues at coordinate 604,486 of NW_017253372.1, read as the reverse complement.
GGTGCTACGCTGAAGAACCAACCTGAGATCTCATGGAAGTATGTGCAGGAAGAGAAGAGTGCAGATATGATCCATGTACTCCAGTTTCCCTACAACGGCGAGCCTCCCAGGGTGAGTGTCTACGAAAATGTCTAATATGACCACGCGCTAATTTAATGTAGGAACGATTGGTCAAGGTAGATTCTCCAAGCGTCCTGAACGCAGGCTCCTGACTAACCTGGCTAGACTGAAATTACGCCCAACGAGGACTTCTTTGTTCGCAATCATGGCGGTATCCCTGAGATTGACGCTGACAAATTCTTCTTCGACGTAGACGGGATGGTCAACAACCCCAAGAAGATCACTTTGAAGGAACTGCAAGACGAATCAATTTTCCCGCGTATGACCAAAACAGCCTCTTTGCAATGTTCCGGCACTCGCCGCATCGAACAGATCCAGGAATATCCTGGAGACGGTGACGAGCTCATCAATGCGCCATGGGCAGAGGGCGCCATCGGTACAGCGCGATGGACAGGAGTGAGCTTGAAGAAAGTCATCAAGCACTGTGGTGGCTTGAAAGACGGCGGCAAGCACGTGGAATTCTTCGGAGCAGACACCTACTTCAAGAAGGGCCAGGTATTCAACTACGCCGTCTCGGTCCCCTACCGCAAGGTCCGCGTTCACGAAGTCATGCTCGCCTGGGAAATGAACGGCGAGCCTCTACCCAGGATCCATGGGTATCCACTACGCGTAGTCGTCTTCGGGTTCATCGGTGCCCGCAGCTGTAAGTGGCTGTACAAGATCAATGTCATCGCTCAGCCCAGCTTAGCCCCCGTGCAGATGAAAGAGTATATCTACTACAGCCCACAGATTGGCAAGCACAACAATACCTACAGCAACGGGTTCAGCATCCAGACGATGCCCGTCTCGAGCGCCATCATGACGCCAATCAACCACGACCAGATCGTGCACGACGGCAAGATTAAACTCACCGGCTGGGCCTTCAGCGGCAGCGGCTGGCCCGAGCGTGTCGAAGTCAGCGGCGACGGAGGTAACATCTGGTACGAGGTACCCTTCGATCAGCTGTCCAAGAAAGTGTTCTACTCGTGGCGTGTGTGGGAGTATGAGATGCCGGTTGATGCCGAAGGCTGGCTGGAGTTCTGCGTGCGATGCTGGGACAATGCTTTGAATGCATGTCTTCACCCTATCCTCACTTGCGGCGTTTTCAACTTGCTGACCTCCCTCCTAGACACAGCCAACATTTGTACGGAGCGCATGGTATGCAGACTTTCCCTGTAGTTTGCGCACCTCGCTAATATGGACCTAGGAACTGGGATCTCCATGTAACGTCTTCATGCCAGTAAGCTACCCCGGATTGCCGACCCTTACAGCGGTTTCTTGTTCTGGGGAACGGTGCTAACAGCATCGCAGTCGCATCAAGGTCTATAGCATGAACCGAAACAAGCCCGCCACCGCCCGGCGGCTGAAGCAGTGCGAAGAGAAAGGTATTCCTATGGTGCCGATCACGCGTCCGATCGAGTTCGATGTCGAGACGGAGGAGGAGTATCTTGCGAACATGACGTTGAGGCACGGTCGCGATCCAGAAGAGTAGGCCATCACACGTGGAAGATCACGGGGGTGGGCCTAACCCCCAGCGGACTCTCGAAAGTACATCAGCGGGAGCCGCATGCACTCCATAGCTTCGCTAGAATATTCTCTGCACCTGCATTGCGCCTCCATCTGCACCCTTGCCTCCCTTGCCCCACTTTACCCGGCTGCTCTGCCCTTGTCTACCTCTTGGTACCTCCCCAGCCCACAAACACCACCACAAACACTATGCCCATCCTTCTAGAACAAAGTACCGGCCTGTAACATGTACGCCCTGGCACGTGGTCTCGGCTAATCCCGATCTGCGACAGCGGATGGCGCAAGTCCGCCCTCATGCGGCGAATTTACCCCAGATTTGCAGCCCGATAAGGAACAGCCGAGCAAACACCCCAGCCCTAGCTCCAGCCGCAAATGTGGGTGGAAGACGCGTGGAAGGAGAATGCGCGCCCGAGGGTTGGGTTGACGCCAGTGGTCAAGTGTGGGTAAATTTTAGAAGGGGTTGGAGCGAGCGGGCGAACGATATGCGGCTGTGCTTCATAATGGACGGGTGGCGTGGTTAGGGTGGTCGGATGGTGATCTTGCCAGCGGGCCTGGAAGTGTGGTCGTGGTAATGCCGAAGGGAGCGGAAGGTGGTATAACAGAGGGTATGGGCTGGAGATCGGTTTGGATCGTTTTGCGAGTTGCACGGTTGACAGACTGCATCACCATCGACAAGAGACGTTAGCGTCTCTGAAGCTTGAGACATGCGAACAGACTACTTTGGTCGAAGAGGCAGCGAGATGATTGCCATTTGTGAGGAATGGAGGTCATCAATCCGGGACACTCTAAAGTGCGTGGCCTGAAAGCTCTCAAATCAATTGCTAACTTCGTTTAGAAGTCTGGACGTAGTGAGCAGTCAATTAACGCGCCCGACTACACCTGCAGCCTTCCATCATGTCCCGAGAAGACATGAGCGGACATATTGCGAGCAGTGTGTCCCACAAGCCTCTTATCACACAAGGTTCTCGTCCACGAATTCAAACAACAGCACCCATCCCACATCACTCACAGTACAATTGAACTGCCACCAATCAAGACGGACCCGGAAGAACGTGGCGATTGTCTCTCTAACGCTGTTATGGGTACTTCTCCTTCTCCCAACAGCATCAGCATCGCCCTTCGCCATCTACGGCACCCACATTCACCTCCATCGACGCCAGGCCATCCCCGACGCAACAGGAAACACAGGCAACATCCCCACAGCCATAAGTTCCCTACCGCCAGCCCAGCTGCCTTCAATATCACCGTCGCCCCCAGCTCCAACAGTCACCACCACGCCCACGCGCTCATCCTCATCCACAGCTTCATCGACCTCGGCTTTGACCTCTCTCCCCACCTCCGCCGACTCCCTCATCCTCACGCCCACCAGCCCCCTCCTCTCCCCCGGCACTCTTGCCGGAATCATCGCCGGCAGCGCAATCGCGTTCCTCCTCGTCCTCGTCCTCGCCATCTTCGTCCTGCGCCGCCGTCGCCGCGGCAGAGCCATCGCCGAGATCCCGATCCGCCGCTCGAAACTCGGCTCCCGGCTGCGACACCGCATGTTCAACAGCCCGCTGCCGGGGACTTCTAGTAGGGCGAGTTCGCGGTCGTCCGGGCGGACACTCATAGTGGAGAAGAGGGATGTTGGGCGGCCGAGTGGGGGTGGTCCGGGTTTTGGGGAGAGCGGTGAGGATGGGTTCGGGAAGGGGGAGCTGCTGCAGGTGCCGCGGGCTGCGTTTATGATGAAGAGGGAGGAGGAGGTAGGGAGGGAGGCGGGGGAGCGCTGGGTTGGGTTGGAGATTAGTGGGCCGAGGCCGGTGAGGCCGAGGAGTGCGGAGCCGCTGGGGAGGTTAAGTGGGATGGGGATGGGGATGGGGTATTTGAGGTAGAGGTTCGACATCGTGATAACGCAGTATTCTCTGGAGAGGCACCAGTCTGTGGAGCCTCGGTCTATCTATTCCGTATAATGAGAAAATACACTGTACTGTCAGTGTTGACGTGGTTGTGTGTCGGAATGCGTGGTGATTGTATTATCCGTAAACAGTGCGTGCCTGTCCTTTACAACGACCGTCCGTGATATCTCAAGAGACTAGTTGACCTTGATACCCTGCCCGACAAACTCGATCCCGTGAATTCCAAAACCAGAAACGGCTGTACCCTTTCGACTTAATCAGGCTCGACACGAGAACCGACACGAACGCACGCCAGGGTTAAATAGCCTCATCCGGCTCATATACACAATCCAGTTTACCCACCAGCGCCTCCTCGTATAAGATACCTCAAGCAGACAAACCCAATCTATCCACCACACCACCTATTGTTCGGCAGATTAGCGAGCGCAAATACATCTATCGCGGTCTTGGCTTCATATAGCGACACAAATCAGCGCCGCTCCCGGCCATGCCTAGAGGCAAGAAAGGACGACAAGTGCTTGTTGCCACCGCGAGGACGGTACCGCTTAGGATGTATATGAATGAGCACAGCCTCAAGTCGCAGGCTCGTGGTGATCCTGCGCCGTGTTAAAAGGTACCTGACCACCGACCGCCCTTGAGGAACCTCGATTCCCATTGTCGGCCCAGCATGGCCCCTCTTCGCCGACTCCTCGCTCTCGCAACATCAACCTTCCTTTTTCTCGCACACGCATCACCCTTATCTGCAGCTGGCGCAGGCCAAGTCGTCCCCGGAAAATGGATCGTTACGCTTCGGCCTGACGCCGACGTCGCAACTGTCTCGTCGCATTTCGTAAAAGTTCGCGAGATCCGCGCGCGCAATGTAGGAGTTCGGCATAGAGAGGTTGGGGAGATCGAGCGGCAGTATAGATTTGGGATGTTTAAGGGGTACGCGGGTGCTTTTGATGAGTTGATGGTTGAGGAGCTAAGAGAGTTACCTGAGGTAGGGAGGCCGTCGTGTGCTTTGGCAAGCTTGATGGGAGTCTAACTGATCATTTGGTAGGTACTCAGGGTTGAAGAAGACAGAATCATGACGACGTTTGATTTCATTACGCGTATGGATCTGCGAATTGATCGCAAAGACAATGCTGATAGGTGTAGAGGGCGACACTGTGAACTGGGGTCTCGCATCCCTTTCCTCCCGCACAAAAGATGCGAAAGACTACATCTATGATTCCACCGCCGGGCATGGCACTTATAATTACGTCGTAGACACGGGCGTACGCATCACGCACGAGGAATTCGATGGCACGCGCGCCATCTGGGGGTACAACGCCGTCAACGACAAAAACACCGACAACGCAGGGCACGGAACGTACGTCTCCCACATCCCTCATGGTACTGTCCCCTCTAACATCCTCCCTAGCCACGTCGCGGGCATTATAGCCGGCAAAACCTACGGCGTCGCCAAAAATGCCACCATCATCGCCGTCAAAATCTTTGAAGGAAACTCCGGTCAAATGTCAGTCGTGCTCGACGGCTTCAACTGGGCGGTGCGCGACATCGTATCCAAAAACCGCACTTCCACCGCTGTAATCAACATGTCGCTCGGTGGCGCCGCGTCGGCGACCTGGGACGCCGCCATCACCGCCGCCTGGGCGCAGGGCGTGCTCGCTGTTGTGGCTGCCGGAAACGAGAACCGCGACGCGTCCCTCGTGTCGCCTGCGCGTTCGCCCGAGGTGCTATGTGTGGGAAATCTGCAGCGCGATGATAAAAGGTATAGTGGTGCGTCCGGGTCGAACTATGGGCCTACGGTGGACATCTTTGCGCCGGGGACGGGAATCGTGAGTAGTTATCGGACAAGCGACGATGCGATTCAGGTGCTGTCTGGGACGTCGATGGCGGCGCCACATGTAGCTGGGTTGGTGTCGTATTTGAGGGGGTCGGAGGGGCCAATGAACGCGGAGAAGGTGAAAGCGAGAGTCCTTGGGCTGGCAACGCCGGGGAGGGTGGTGGACGCGAAGGGAAGTGCGGATCTCGTGGCGTTCAATGGGGCGGGAGAGTGAGTGGAAAAAAAAAAACTCCCCCGGATCTGTCATCACGTTAGTACACCTGTATGAACCGCGAGACACTGCGACGTAAGTCATGCTGTGATTGTATTCCCTCATCTAACTCCATCGACCATAAAGATCTGGCATCTTGCTTTTTGTAGCACTCCGTCCTCTCACGCGCCCATGACAGCATCCTGCATCACGTTAGCACACCTTCTGCGTCCCCTATTACTTGTATCTTAAACTTACCCTCGCAATCCGGTACAACGGGCTGATACCCGTCCAGTACTCGAACTGCTTAACACCCTGTCCAACCAGGACCTCCAAACCATTGACTGTGTCCCACCCGGCTTCTGTCGCCAGCTTGATCAAGTCTGTGACTGCGGGTTTATACGCCATTTCGAGCAAGATCCTCTTGCCTCCCGGCGGCCGACTGCCGATGGGCGCCTCTGCTTCTGCCTTCTCATTTTTCGCTTTTGCGAATAACGCGTCAAGCGCTTCCTTGATGGACGAATCGATAGGCTGATCTGCAGGAATAGTTCCAATGGCGACAGTAGGTATGCGCTCGACATCTGCAATGCTCGCTGCGTTGACGATCTGAATGTTGTAGTCCTTGGGGAATGCCTCGCGCAGGACGGACATCTTCTGAGGGTTGCGGCCGAGGAGGTAGATCGGAGAGTACTGCATCTCATGGAGTGCGTATATGGCTGCACGCGAGGTGCCACCACCACCGATGACAAGACCAGCTTGGAGCCCTGCACTGCCTTGTGCACCGGCATTACGAAGCACGAGCACCATACCAAGGTAGTCCGTGTTGCGGCCGATGAGCTTGGTGACTTCCTTGCCAGTCTCATCGATTTCGGTCACAGGCACGATAGTGTTGAGGGCCCCGATGGCGTCGATCTCAGGGCCTACGCCATCGAGGAGAGGCCGGACATCTTGCTTTAATGGGATGGTGACCGAAGCGCCGCCAAAGTTTGGGCTGCGGATGACGGCTTTCAGATCTTCCGCGTTCGTGGTCTCGTGGATGCCGTAGGTGTGGGGGAGACCTGTTTCATGGAAGAGGGTGTTGTGCATGGGTGGTGAGCGACTTTGCTGGACTGGACTTCCAAATATACAAAACTTTTTAGGCGTGATCTCGCCCATGAGCGTGAGACCTCTGCGGATCTCGGCCGCGGAAAGCTGGCCGGGTGCTGTAGCAGAAGGAAGAAGAGGATGCGAGACAGGAGTCATGAAGTTGTTGAGAATGCGACTAAGCTTGCCGTGTTCACCCATGTTGATGGCGATCAAAGGCACGGGATGCGAACTCTCAGCCCAAGCTTTGAACTCTGCAAGCGCGAAGTTATCTTGCAAAGTCTTTGCTACACCGACAAGCTTGATAACATCGCCATATTGTAAAGCGCGGTTGTAGAACGAAATCCACGAGCCGTTGGTCCAGGAAAGTTGGCCTTTCGGGTCGTGGTGAGAGGCGATGATCTTACTGAAGCCGCGATTCTCGGAGACTTCACGCAGTATCTCTTCGGGCATCGTCATCTCCAAGTCAACGAACTCGACGCCTAGACGAAGTGCGGTGCTGTACAAAAGCTGGGCATGGTCGTATGCGTCGTCAGGGAACTTCCCGCCCTGAGTTCTGGTTCGTATTGTGAAGATCAGCGGTAGCGTCGTCTTTGTGCGCAAAAGGCCCACTTGGTCTACGACAAATTCGAACGATGGGAGGCCTTCTGAGCCATCGGGATCTTCTAACAGATCTACGCGGAGTTCGACCGCATCCGCACCAACAATTATCTCTGGGAGCTTCTCGAGCCAAGGCTGTAGACTAGGTGCCGAAAGACAAACGAAGAAGGACTGCTTCCGCTTCTTCAATGACTGTAATGATCTATTCTTTCCAAAGATGAGATCGAGAAAGCGCGAAAAGTCTTCGAGGGTATTCGCTAGACCCACAGAGTCCACGCTTTGCATGTGGAATTGATAGTTGCTGCATTCCAGGTACCATGGCTTCCGTCGAAGCCATACACCCCGCATGTCCTCGATATATGCTGGTCGCGTTTTATCGATCTGGAGAAAGCTCATAATCTTTTCAATATCACGGGTTACAAGCAGCACAATGCCGCCATCCTTCTGGTAGTTGTTGAGGATATCGCGAGCAGCTTGAGTTTCGACAATGCCACCTCCACAAGCAAGGACGTGACCGGTACTTTTCTCTTTCACGGCTCTTTCCAGCAACTTGAGTTCCTCTTCCCTGAACCCTTCCCATCCCTTGGCCTTGATCAGGTCTGGAATGGTCATGGAAACGTGCTCTTCCAAAGCCGTATCAAGATCAACGAAAGGCCACCCAAGGTAGCGGGCAGCCCATCCACCCGTGGTAGTCTTACCGGCGCCCCGCATCCCAATGACGATGATGGATTTGGTAGGCTTCTTGCCGCCATAGTGAGTATCACGAAGCACACGTGGCTGTTCAACACCATCTAATTCAGCTTTGAAGAGCTGGTGCAGAATGTCCCAATAACCGGGCCAGGTCTTTCCGGTGCATTCTTTTTCAAGAATGAGGACGGGCTTGGGTGCGACTAAGGACAATACTGCGAAGCTCATTGCTACGCGGTGATCATCATAGCAGTGGATGCCGCTTTGAGGTGCGTCAAGCTCGTAGCCTCGACCGTCAACTTCGATACCGTCATCGAACTGCCTGCAAGTGATGCCAAACTTGGCAAGTTCGTCTTCCATAGCTTGTATCCGGTTGCACTCCTTCACACGCTGGTTCGCGATGCCGTAGATGCGGGTCGTAGTGTTTGTACCATTCGAAGATGCTACGGCTGCCAGAACAGAGGCGGTAAGGAAGGCATCGGTCATGGGCTCCATGTCAATTTCTCTAACCGCTTTCAGTTGGCCTCTAGGGGGCCCCGTAACGGTGGTGGAGGTGGCGCTTTGCTCAACCTTGCAGCCCATGGGCCTGAGCACCTCTATGGCAAATCGAGCATCTCCCTGAAGGGAACCAGAACCAATGTTAGGTACCGTGCACGTGGTTCCTGTGATGGCCGCAATGGCAAGGGGATACGTGGCTGAGCTAGCATCGCTCTCGACGACATACTCTGTGGGATTCGTGTAGGCTTTGTTCGGGATGTGGTACGTGTTTGCTTCCGTCTGCGACTTCTCCACCTGAACTCCAAAGGTGGCCATCATTGCAATCGTCATGTCGATGTAGGGCTGCGAGATGGGCTTCCCGCCGACCAAGCGCAGAGTGACGGGTTTCTTTGAGTAAGGCGCGCACATGAGAATTGACGAAACGTATTGCGAGGAGACTGTAGCGGCCAGCTCGATATCGCCGGTAAACTCACGTTCTCCTGATGCTGCTCCGTAGCCGCCGCATGCTGATATGCGCAGAGGTAAGCTGCCCTCATTCTCTTGGTAGGTTACATCGATTCCCATAGAGCGGAGAGACTTGACAAGCGGTCCGATCGGGCGCTCCTTCATCCGGGCGTTGCCCGTCACAACAGTGGACGTGACAGACCCTGTAGGGTCAGCGAGGGCAACCACAGAAGTCAAGAAGCGCGATGCGGTGCCAGCATTCCCAAGATAGAGCTCATCGTCGGTGGCTTTGAGCTTGCCGCCAGTGCCGGTGACTACTAGTTCTTTACCGTCATTCTCCCAAGAGAAGGTCGCGGCCTGGAGGCGTGCGAGCGCATCCAGCATGACTTGGGTGTCGTCCGAGTGCAATAGATTCGTGATTCGGCAAGATCCAGAGCCCAACGCAGCCAGCACAAGAACCCGGTTAGAGATGCTCTTGGACCCAGGAGGTGTGCACGTCACGTTGGAGTCGGACGGAATGCCCGGGTGGACGGAAATGCTAGGTGACAAGGCTATTTTGATGTCTCGGTCCGCGACTGAACTCGCTTTCTTCTCGTGGGTCCTGCCGATACCTGACAGGAGCACCACCTTCTTCTGTGCGCCTGAGTTCTTCTTGTCCACAGCCATGATCTTAATCAGCTCGTCAACAGGGCAGTGTTTGTTGGCGGTCCTCCTTCGCACCGTCTTGTCGGCAAGCGAGGTGGGTAGTCCATAGCTCGCGATGCATTTGGACAACCGCGCTACCGCTGACGGGTCCAGCACGCCCAGGTATCTTGCCAGCTCGGCCTCCTTAACCATGCCTATTGCCACGGCCTCTCCGTGGAGGATTTGAGGGGTGAGAATGGCTTCGATGGCGTGTCCGATCGAGTGGCCGAAGTTCAGCAGGTTCCGCAGGCCGCCCTCTCGTTCGTCTGCCGACACGACTTCTGCCTTGACCTTTATCGACCCGAGCACAATGCGCTTCAGGATGGCGGCTATGCTGTCGAAATTACGGCGCCCGTTCTCCAGCTTACGATCGACGGCGTGCAGAATGGGCTCGGCGTTGCCCTCGAGAGCCGTGAATTCGTCTTCGTTCCAGATGGCAGCGGTCTGACACATTCAGCAAGGACACCAAAGCGCGGGTTCTCGAGGCTACGTACCTTGACGACCTCGGCCATTCCGTTGATGATCTCACGCTTGGGCAGCGACTCGAGGAAGCGCAGGTCGACGTAGATGCGCTCGGGCTGCCAGAAAGCGCCGACCAGGTTCTTGCCGGCGGGCGTGTCGATGGCCGTCTTGCCGCCAATGGACGAGTCGACCATGGAGAGCAGCGTCGTGGGCACCTGCACGAAACGGATGCCCCTCATGTAGGTGGCCGCCACGAAGCCAATCATGTCTCCAATGACGCCGCCTCCCAGCGCGATAATGACGGTGTCGCGCGTGCATCCCTGCGACAGCAGCCAGTCCTCGACGACGCCCTTGGTCGACCGCGACTTGGAGTTCTCGCCGGGCGGGATCTGGTACGTGAGGAGCCGCGGCGCGGGCGAGACAGTGGCAGCTTCACTGCGGAAGCTCTCCTCGAAGGCGGGGATGTAGAGGGGCCCAATGTTGGTGTCGGTAATCAGCACGTACGTCGACGAGGGAATCGTCGTGACCAAGTCGTGCGCGACATGGTTCTGCCACAGCCCATAGTCGACTACGATGGAGTCCTTGCCCAGGATCGTGACCTTTGTGGGCTCAGCGCCGCCGTTGGTCGCCATCAGCGCGGCGGAAACGGGTGTTGCGAGCTGCCAGGGGAGCTTCTTCCTATGCCAATTGCGTTGCGGGCACGTGCAGCTAAATAGTGAAGTCAACCGTGTGGGTGCGGGCAGCTCTCTATGCGCTTGCCAGGGCCGTCGTGCAGCGTGAGTCAGGCGGCAGAATAATTTTGGGTGAATGCTGCCATGACCGCGGGCCTCACCGCCTTCCGTTGTGGGACTCGGCGGCGATACCGGAGCTCGAAGCTTGAGTGCGCTCGCCTCCGCACTCCACACTTTACCCGCGCACTAGCCCGACGACGGCCATTGCAACAACCCTGCAATGAGCAGGTACTCGAAGCTTGCATCATCGTCCGCAGGGATCGCAGGGCAGCTTCGGAAACATTTGCACCTGGCGCTGATCCCGTGACCCCAATCCGAGTGTCCCATGCAGCCACTGTGGCCCTGGAGCTAAGATCCTCCTTCCAAGATCACTCTCTATTGCAATCCACTCTGCGCCTGTACCGATGCCTATTATGTCAATCTATCGCTATCGATCGATCCCTGATCGTCGCATAACAATGAGTTTTCATCGACGTACCTTGCTCTGCGCCCTACTTCTACCGAGGCTATAGACCTTCAGACCTCTATCTCCACCGGCTCGGAGCATTTCGAGCGTGAACGCACCAATGACCGTCGTCGCTGTCCTATACAGCTCAATATCACCACTTCTAGAGTTTCCCCGGATCTCCAGCTTTCGCCTGATTACGTGCAGGGAGGACCACTGCTGTGGAGAGGCCCATTAGTATTTAGTTCTGCTTGAGCACCCGCCATGGACGCGCGCAGGCGTGGCAATCGGCTGCGATTCATCTCAGGAAATCGCCCATTATGCGTTTCTCAGCAGTCGCATGCTCTGCGCTGTTCGCTCTAGTCCACGCCGGTCCGCTGGCCGCGGACAGTCTCGATGCCAGGGCAACTACCTTCACAAATCCAATACTTTGGGAGGACTACCCTGATCTCGAGGTCATTCGCGTTGGTGAAGTCTTCTACTACACCTCGTCAACCTTTGCCTTCTCCCCCGGCGCCCCTGTGCTCAAGTCCTACGATCTCGTCAACTGGACGCCAGTCAGTCACAGCGTGCCTAATCTGAACTTCGGCACCAAGTACAACCTCAACAGCGCGACCGACCGTGCCTACGTCAAGGGCATCTGGGCCAGCAGCCTCCGCTACCGCGACTCCACCGACACATTCATGTGGATTGGCTGTGTCGAGGGCAAGTCTTATCTCTGGACTTCGAGCGGCGGTGGGGCAAAGAACAACAACGGAGAGGTTTCGAGCTGGAACTGGAAGTCTACCGCTTCAGTCAACAAGTGCTACTACGACTGTGGATTGCTGGTCGACGATGATGACACAATTTATGTCGCTTATGGCAGCACCAACATCATGGTCGCTCAACTTAACAAGGACGGCACTGCAGAGGTCAAGTCGCAGCAGGTTTACACAAACGGTCAGTACATTGAAGGTTCCCGCATGTACAAGAAGGACGGATACTACTACATCTTCGTCACCAAGCCCGCGTCCGACGAGTATGTACTCAAGAGCAAGAGTCCTTGGGGTCCCTACGAAATGAAGGTCCTCGTGCAAAGTATCGGCGGCCCATTATCAAGCGCAGGCTTTTCACATCAAGGAGGAATCGTCAGCACCAAGGATAACCAATGGTACTACGTCGCATTCATGGACTCTTACCCAGGCGGTCGCATCCCCGTGGCCGCTCCCATCACCTGGTCCTCAGACGGCTGGCCCTCGCTCGTCAAAGACAGCAGCGGCAAATGGGGCACAACATATCCAATGCCCGTCTCAACCAGCAAGACCGTCCCGCCAGTCACCGGAACAGACACCTTCCAGGGCACCTCCCTCAGTCATGAGTGGGAGTGGAACCACAACCCAGACACCTCCAAGTTCAAGCTCCTCGGTGGTTCAACCGGCGGTCTGCAACTCTCTACCGCCACCGTGACAGACGACCTCTACACGGCACGCAACACCCTAACACATCGCATCATCGGGCCCAAATCAGCAGGCACTTTCCGTCTGGACATCAGCAAGATGGCCGACGGCGACCGCGCTGGCGCCGCCCTCTTCCGCGACAACATGGCATACATCGGCATTCACCGCGAGGGCTCAACCAACAAGCTCGTCTACGTTAACAACCTCAAGCTCGACCAGGCCAATTCGTGGAAAACTAGCGCCACCGGCACCGTCGCTGCCAGCAGTACGCTCGCGGCGGGGACCACGGAGGTCTGGTTCAAGGTTCAGGCGGACATTACGCCTGCATTTGGTTCGTCGACGCAGCGCACTACGACCTTCTGGTACAGCACCGACGGCAGCAAGTTTACGCAGCTGGGCGGCGCGTTTGGGATGATCAACGACTGGCAGTTCTTTACAGGGTTCCGGTTCGCGGCGTTCAATTTTGCGACGAAGGCGCTGGGCGGGTCGGTCACGGTGAAGAGCTTCGACATGCAGAAGATATAGCTGTGTACAATACAACATTGGCCTGAAGCGCTTCATTTCTGGAGCTTAAATCCACGTCCATCGATATACAGTCTTCAAGAACTAGTGTGCGTGCCCAGGCCTACACTGGTCAAACACCTCAGCAGCAAATCACTTCCAGTTCGCATACGCAACCCTGTCATCTCCACCCTCACTATTAACATAAACCCTCTTCATGGCCAACGCGGCACCATCCACCACCCTCGCGCCTTTCCCCGGCACACACATACAATTCGCTCATAGCCTTCCGCTCCCACTCCCCAGCCTAACCGCACCCGCAAACCCTCTCCTCCCCCAAGCCCGTATCGAATATACGAGGACAAACTTCTGCAATGGTCACGCTTCATCAACAAGTGGCGTATGGCACGTCGGTCCGTAATAACATACCCTTGGAGCGAAGCTTCGAACTTCAAATTTCCAGTTCAAGTCTGGATGATCTTGCTATAAACACATGACGTAGTCCTGGGAAGCAGGAACAGTGCGCTCTAAGTCATGACGTTCGTGGTCGCCTATCACTGATCCAGTATGACAGCGTGTGCCAATGATTTCACACTACAGTCTAGCTTGATTTTTGCCATCGAAGTAAAGGTGCTCAGCTTTGACAGGTGCCTTTAACGGCTTCATCGGCTACCATAATCAGGTTCATCCGGATGGCAAGAATGGTGGGCATGCGTGGCGCTGGATCTTCCTAATCGAGGGTGTCATGCCCGTAGCATGGGGCTTCGTTGTCGCGGCTCTGCAGCCTAGCACGCCTGAGACCGTTCACGGTATGTTCACCCGCTCCGGGAAGGAGATCATCATCCAGCGCAGCCGGTCCAGACACGACAACTGATCCTTGAAGTTCAACCCCAGTGAGCACGCCCCAGGTCTTCTGGCACTACCTCGACCCTTTCCAACGCATGTGCTAGACCGCCTATGCCATATTCGAAGTCATTCTCCACCCCCTTTTCTGGTTCCTCACGCTCATAAACTGATGTATCCACATGACTATCTCTAGCCTGAGAAACAACTTCCTACCACCTATCCTGTCTAGCCTCGGCTGGCACGCCGAGCGCCCCTAGCTCCTGTCATCCATCGTTTATGTTTGCGCTTTCGTCGACATTCTCGTCTGCGCGCATTTCGCAGACCGCACCGGCCGGTGCGGTGTCTTTTTCATCATAAACACCGCATTCAGCCTCGTCGGCTTCGCCATGCTGCTCGTGTTCGTCTAGCTCGCCATAAATTTCCCCGGATATAGCTACCGCACGGCCCGCATTGCGCTTACCAACATCTGCGCACAATTGTTCAGCATCATCGGGAATAGGATATACATTGAATTACACTACCGCGAAGGATTGACGGTGCGCACTTGCATGGCTGGGGTGGCGGACGTAACGGCAGGTGCACGCGAAGAAGGAGCTTGGGAAAGGGGCGGAGGGCGACGAGCAGATACATTCTATTGACACTGTGGGAAACAGACACCCTGATTTTAAACACACCTACTGAAGCCAAGAAATTGCAACAGCTACTCTGGTCTGATAGGTATCAATAAATAAAATTTCGGGCTGTTCGGGACACAGTGACGAGTACCCAATCGTCATTTTTTCAGGGTACAGATCACTGTTCATTGCTCTGGTCAGTGCGCACGATTCCTGATATCACCAGTCATGTATTGTAGTAGATAAATGCATACCTTGATTCGGATAGGAATATAAAACTAGAGCTACAGCAGTACCAACGAAGTAGGGATGCGACCGATACATAAGGGTTCCAACACAAAGTCCACCCTCGACCTGACCAACACAACGGGTATACGAGACCAGCACCACAGACGCGCACTACAGGAAATTGCGATACATGCGAACCGCACTACAGGGTCCGAAAGTTCTCCTAGTCTTGCGACGGGACAACATCCTTGCTGTATCTGACAGCAAAGATACCCTCAGTGGCCTCACGTTTCTCCAACTTCGCAGCGGGGGCCTTGCTGTCAATGACGTCCTTCTTGTAGCTGACAGCAAAGAGACTCGGTGGCTGGGAGCGCTTCAGCGCGGTGTTGATCACGTCCTTGCTGTACTTTGTAGGGAATCCTACGTTTTCCGAGCGCTTCTTGGAATCCTGGGCCACGTCACTGCTATAGCGCACAGGGAAGATGGAGTCGGCAGGCTCCGCGCGCTTTTGGGGGTCGCTGATGAGGTCTTTCCTGTATCTGACGGCAAAGAGACTGTTTGGGCTGGTGGTGGAGCCACGAGTGGTCACCCCAGCTGCGGCGGGAGCTATCAAGACTATCAGTCCTCGACTTTTCAGATCGCAGTTGATGGCTTACCTGGAGCGGCCAAGGGCAGAGCCAAAGCGGTGGGTAGGAGCACGGAAAGGATGGCGGTGATCTTCATTTTGACGGGAGGCGGAAGTACAATAGAAGAGACGGTTTATCTGAGCTTTAGGCAAGAAACGCGTAAAATTCGGTTTTCTGATGTTCACTGCTGCCTCCGATCCCTGGGTGACAACTGATCGGCAAGCTCTTGGGTGTAAACAGGTCGGCCCAGTTTACTAACTCCCGAGTTCAACAGGAAAATCCCTTTGTCCTCGTTTCTTCTGGTGGCACTGTGGCTGATTGACTGTATTTGGATGAGGTTTCTCGTCACTGTAACGAAGACTTGAGAGTTTTAATTCCCAGTAAAGTGGGAAATCCTCCAGCTTTATGCCACGCGCTTGACACATGATAGTGCTTGTACTACAGTGAATACTGAATTATGCCTTGACGGCGTCCGCCCCATGTTGGCGGTACAAATACGGCAAGTGGCTTCCGTAGGCGCTACCCTAATGATAGACCGGCGCGTTCGCGTTGTAACGGCCAATATTGATCCAACAGCTGGTCCAGGCTCAAACGGCTGCCACTATACTACTTGGATTCTACTGCTATCTCGGATGTTGAGCTGATCGGTGGCCGGATCGTTGTGGCTCATCTTTTGAATGTAAGCGCTCGTAAACGGCAATTTCGTATCTGAGGCCGAGGCGTTGCGTGTCAGTGTGCAGAAACTATAAACGTAGCCGTGGGATGACGGCGAGCTGGACGAGGTGGTAAGCGTTAGTGCGATGGCGTACCTCACCCGATTATATGATCATTCTGGCCCCGCGAAAGTCAAGGAAAACACGTACCTGAGGATTGATCCAAGATTGCGTTACTACCATTAGCCGAATACGATTTGGGGCTGATCTTCAAACGGTCGGCTGTGGTCCGTGTATCGAGCATTGCAACCTCTTTTACTCCATTCCTTCACAATCATCCAGGACAGGTACATGAACGATGACAACTTATACCGCCATACCTTCAAAAGAGCCTGATGCTGAGATATCATCGTATTCCATCGATTTGGCATCGGAGTCAGGCCTCACCTCGGATTCATCAGGAGTGCGTCCAAGTGCATCGAAGTGGTTACCGTGGTGCCTGCATCTGTTTGTTTTTGCTCTATCAATCTCAGTAGGGCTTCTCGTGCGGCCAGCAAGCAAATGTTTCTCTTTCAAGAGTATGTCGACAATCTCGACAACAAAAATGACTGCCAATAACACCATTGTAGAAGAACTTGTTGGCGAGCATCCATGGGACCTAACGGTGAGGTTCGATGGTTCTCTCAGCCGCGATTCATCTCCATTCAAAGGCCCGCCTTCGGCTAAGGTCGACCAGCTCTGGGAAGATCTCGTACCTCGTAAGTCTATCGTGACGCCATTCAAGAGAACGCCACAGTGACAGTACAGCAGAACGCATGATGGTCATTTCCGAGGACGTCTTCCAAACTATCAACGCCTCAATGCATTCAGTAAAAGCCCCATCTAATCTAGGCAAAGGTCGACTTGCAGCATTCGAGGGCTTCCACTACATCCATTGCTTACACAATCTCTGGAAAACACATTACCCTGAGTATTATACCGAGGAAGCCAAGTTCGCAACAGAGAACCGCGAAGAATGGCTAGAGCACGTCGATCACTGTGTAGACATGCTGCGCCAGAAGCTTGTATGTGATGCCGATCCAGGTTTGATCACGTACAACTGGTTGGAAAATCACTACAACCCCCACCCCAACTTCAACGTCCAACACAAATGCCGTGACTACAACAGGCTTCTGGACGCGTCAGCACGATATGGCGTGGAGATGAGTGTTCTTCCTGAAGAGGGCATAAGGCGAACAGAAGGAGAAAAGGTGGTCGACTTTGTGGAGCCTCCGTTCGATCCATTAGCCGAGGAATAAATGTATATTGTTGACTCAAGAGGAAAAAGGCGAATGACAGTAAGCGCCGCAGAAAGGCGTTTTCATATGGCGCTTGAACACCTTGATGGTCTAGAGTATTCATCGTTGCCACGTGAACGGACCAAGTGCTATCCGCCACACACGCCTGCAACGCGCCAGTGTTGGTGTTGATCGCCTGCATCAAATGGCAGCTCGTATCCCGCGTGTAGGATTCATCCTGCAGACGCTAGCCGACTCTTACGATTCGTGCACTGGAGCGAGACTCGCAAGCCTCGGGTAGCTGAATTGCATTTCATTGGCATACAAAGCGGTACCTTTCTGCCTGGCTTGATCTTCCGGACTAACGGCGGCTTTAGCAGAAGTTTGCGACTGACGTCTACGTCGAGCCGCCGCTCAATGTCGTTCACCGTAGCGCGCTTACCACTAAGCCGAAGCCGGCTAGACACCCATTACACGAGGGCGCTTATTTAGTGATCCCCGAGAAGGTGCAAGGCGAACGAATGAGAACATTTACTCTTCTACACGGTAAGCGAAAGTCTACCCCGGTCCTCTTCTCATCTTATCATACGGCGCCACCGGCTGCCACCAACGCTCATAACACGCGATAGCGACAGCCGGTCAGCAGGACCGCGTCGCAGCACTGGCTCGATATTCCGCGAAACCCAGCCGTCGCTAGCATTACCAACAATGCGCTGCGTCGTTCGGTTTCCATCGCGCATCCTGCAAGGGTACAATGGCAACTCACTCACTTGTTGGCTCCACTCTTCATCTGTTGGGCTTCGCCGCCTTCATTTGGCATCCGAGACGTCTACTTTCCCATGGTGATCGCCTCCAACCCTCATCTCGTCAACAATGCATACACTCCAACTCCATGAGGTCATTGTAAGTTTGCGCCTTTTTTTTGTAATCCGTTGCCTTGCTTTTTGCTGATCGAAGATGGCGCAGACAACTGCGTGGTCGCTGACCGTAATCGCACTCTTGACGACGCTTGGTCGGTTCGCCATCCATTGGCATCGCCGCCAACGCATCGCATGGGATGACTTCTTCAATGGGCTGGCAATGGCCTTTCTGCTGGCTTTCACCGGCACGTATCAGGTGTACGGTCCGACAGACTACACCAAACAGCTCTATGCCATGGGCCTCATCAAAGAAGACGAAGTCGTCCACAGCGACGAAAAAAGAAATGCAAAGTACAATGCCGCGAATGCGCTTCTCTTCTGGTGTGTTGTCTATGCTGCAAAAGCGAGCTTTCTGGCCTTGTATTGGCATATCTTTGCCTTTTCGACAAAGTTCCGGATCGCATGGGCCGTGACAACGGCCTACATCCCCACGAGCTTTGCGATTACCTTCATGTGGTCATTCTTTCTGTGCGGCAATCCGAAGTACTTTCCAGACATTCAACGTAAGTTTCAATCAACAAGTGCGAGACTTCGTACTCATGATCTATAGCTCAATGTCATGACAACGCCCCCGCCATGGTCGTCCCAATGCTATCAGCTTGGTGCGCATTAGATTTGATAGGAGATCTTCTCCGTAAGCCAAGTCCTCACCCGGAAATAGAGCCTTATGTTAATTCCCAAAAAGTGGTCGTACTCCCCTTGGCCATGCTCCGGCCACTCCTAATGCGCACAGCGCAAAAGCTCGAGCTCGCCATCATCTTCCTGCTCGTAGCCGTCAACATGGTGCTCACGATTCTCCGCACCGTGTACAGCATCGATGTGGACCTGGCAAGATTTCCCGATCAAAATGTGCTGTGGTGCTTTCTGCAGGCGAGCGGCGCCGTCATTGTCTGCGCGCTGCCGTGTTACCGTGGAATTTTGACGAGGAAGAAACCTGACTCGCTGAGCAGTGATGGCTTGAACACCAGCGAATCTGAGTTCGCGGATATTTGGCAGAGGTATCTGATTAGTATTGGAGAGCACAAGGAGGGCAGCAGGACGGAGAGGGAGAAGGATCTCGAAGCTGGTGTCACGAAGGGGTCATCAGGGACGCAGACGCATATATCTGAGATAGCCCGAGCTTGAGAAAGCTCCTGTGTGGTCTAACGAATTTACGAATATTATAGACTATAAGATACGCTTCTCCAAGGATCGATGAAACGGTACGTGAGGACGGGGTCGAACCTCGAAATCGCATCTCACACAGGGCCCAACGCAAGAAGCGATTTCTTTTAGGCTGAGCTCAAACCACCATGCCAGACTCCATCGCCTCAAATTGGAAATATCCTCTACACCCTCGGACCCTACAGTGACCCATTACACCATTGCCAAGACCATGGATCGCTACCAACACCACGGGTGCGCGCGTGAAATGCGATAAGGTTCCGGTAACCTGGAGAGCAGTCGCACAAGAGCCGTTGTATCTGTGCACAGTGATCTTGCATATGTCGGAGTTTGACCGCCAGGTACGATAGGTACATGTCAGCTCGGTGCTTATACCCCTGGCCCGCCCTCCTGACCTGGTACTAACATCCCCGACGTACACAAATGCGTACCTATGTTTCTTTTACCACGCCTGCATGCCTAAAATATTGAAGATTTAACTGGTCATTGTTTCAACAGGACGTCCTAGCTCGTGTCCCTAGGCACCTGCTGTCATGTTACTTCCCTCCAGGTCTACATTCCAAGATGTCGGATCGAGATCTCGTCAAGAGTCTTCGTTGGCCAACGACTCCGCTCCATTCCAGCCATCGATCCCGTCCCTCCGCCCCTTCCCTCTCCACCCCACCTACAAGCATCATCCCCCACCTCTTCCACTTCTCCCCTGCCTTCCCATCATCCCCTCCATCATCTCCGATTTCCCCGTCCCCTCCCTCTCGCTCCACCCACTCACTCTCCCTCTCCACACCTCCCCCATAAAATGGCCCATTCACAGTAATAACCTCCCCGTCCATCCCCACGCCCGCCCCCATCAGCATCAACCCCTGCGGATTCGCCTCCGCCACCAATACACATCGGCCTTGACCGCACACCTCACCACGCCATGTCGCCGCACTCCCTCCCACACCCGGCGATACCGCCGAATCGCCGCCAGTCTCCTGACAGAACACCTTCCCGAGCAACGCCTCGTCCTCGGCATGCTACCCCGGGTCCACACGGCTGTCCACGCCCGCCGCGTCGAGCAGCGCGTGCCCGGCCTGCTCCCACGTACGCGGCTGCCCGGTCCGCGAGAGGAAGCGCAGCCCGTTGGAGGACTCTGCGTGGTGCCGCCGCGTGAAGGCGTCGCCGTGGGCGGAGGGGAGTGCGCAGCGGCAGATGGTGTGTGGGTCGGAGAGGGCGAGTATGAGGTTGTAGCAGGTTATGTGTGGGTGGGTTGCGTAGGGGCGGAGGAGAAGAGAGGGCGCTAGATAGGTATACTGGATTTAGTGCGGGCTTCGAGGGAGGAGCGGGTGGGGTGGGATGGCGCGGCGGTGTTGGTGTCATCTGCGTGTGTGAGTTGAAGGGTCTTGGGCGTGCCTTTTGGCTTGAGGAGCTTGTGAAGGAACTTCATGGTCGTCAGGGCGCTGGCTTTAGAGGCTGGGAGGAGTGTTTCGAGGCGAGTTTGCTTGAGCGAGATCTCGCTGAGTGTTGAGTGAGAGGGGGGCTGCAGGTTAGTGGTCGTTGGACGTCACGAGCAGCGTTTACAGAGAGGCGGTATGAGCAGACGCAAGCGTATGTGAATGGTCCATACTCTGTTGGCTAGTGTGTCGCTCGAAGTGGTATGGCACGATCTATGCTGCCGTGTCCATTCTTGAGTCGATTGAGTACCTGTGATATATCCCGATGCTTCGAACACGCGCGTACTGTAAGTTCAGAATGTACTCTACCCTTCACGCCATGATTTGATTCTTTCACAGCTTCGTAGAACTCGACCTGCAGCGTACGAAGCTCCTGGAGTACGGGGAACCGAGTGAGGAGTGCGAGAGACAATTGTTATGTAAGCTCAGACTGCGTACATAGGCGACGAGTCGGACCCACCTAGCAGCGGCTAAAGGCGCACTTGCCGCCAACATGGTAGCAGGCAACATCCAGATGTCTGGGGAATACGGCATCATAATAAGCACCAGTGTCCCAGTGAGGAAGCAAAGCTTGAATGGAAGGAGAGTAATGTCACGGAAAGCCGGACACGAACATGTTGACGCGTGCTCTGCAAAGTCCACGTGAATGCTAGCCTCGCCATGAGCGAGCCCCACTGAAGTGAGTCTGTTGACGAGAGGATTGTCGCGTAACGGGGATCTCGAAGTTTGCTCCTTGTCCGTGCTACTGATGGCATTCCCAGTGTCTGTGTGCCTGGGTGATGTAGTATCAAGCTATATTGGTATGTTTGTTGCTGGGTAGGCCGGATGGACGTGTCAGCTATCCCTCACCTCTATGTGCCATACTTTGCTCCACGCCCTCAACTCGCCTCAAGCCTCACTCCCCGCAGACGACGGCGCTCTCCCGCCCCGCACCTCAGCCCTATCCTTGTCCCCCAACACCACCCTCTCGCACCACGAGCACCAACTCCTGAGCCGCCCCGAGACCTCGCGCTCCAGCCAGCGAATCGACTTGTCGCGCTCGTCCTCGTACACCTTGACGCACTCGCCCACGCGCACCTGCTTCTTGAGCTTCATCTTGACGACGCCGCCGATGCCCTCGATCTCCTGCGCGTAGTAGCTGGTCCCCGTCCAGCGCTCGCCCGTCTCGGGGCTGCCGCTGTAGGCGGGATCGGACGCATTGCAGTCGACTTCGTGTTCGACGACGCGCGCGGCGAGACACTGCGCGCCCCGTCCGCACTCGACGCCCTCGTTGCCCTCGCCTGCACCTGTCCCCACGCCCCCGAGGTAGTGAGAATAGCGTGTCCGCCACGTCCACGCGCGCACGTACATGGTGTCGGCGTTCTTGAGGTGCTGGCCGCACGGCTGGCACAGCCAGACAGTGTCGGCGCAGATGCACGGGGTTCTCTCGAAGGCGGGCGCTGTGAAGGCGCGGGGCGCATCGGCGGCGTCGTCGAGCAGCGCAGGCCGCGGGGAGTCTGGGGTGCCTGGCAGCGAGGATTCAGACGACGCGCGCGGGCGGGGGGCTGCCGTCAGGAAGGCGAGGGGCGCCCGCGTGCAGGTCCTGCATAGACGGCGGTGTCTTGCTCGCAGCGTAGGCGCCGGCGGGGGCTTTATGGTGCAGTTCTGGCACGTTCAGCGGGGCTCGTCTGGCGGCTTTCTTCCAAGCAGGCTGGAGGGGCAGACGTACCCTGCAGACGACAGCGGCGCATCGCTGGCACTCGGCGACCATGTCGCGGGCGCAGCGCGCGACGCGCCCGCTGGTGAGCAGCCGTGAGCCAGTTGGGCGTGGGATGGCTTCATCTTCGACGTCAAAGTCGCAGTGCAATGTGTGACGAATGAGCTGGTCGCGGTACTCGAGCAGGTTCGCGCGGAACTGTCTGCAGGTGCGCGACAGATCGTGCAGCGAGTTGAGGTCGAGCTGGCGCGCGAGCTGGCGGGCGATGCTGTATCATGTGCGTGGTCAGCAATCCGCGCTGGTGCGGACACAAACGTAGTCCTGCGCGAGGTGCAGGCTCACGGATAACAGCTCAGGGCAGCTGAAAATCCATTGACGTTGGGATTGGGCCGCCCGTCATCAGCCGCTGCAGCCGGCCCGGGCGTGAAGCCGTCGTCGTCTGGGTCGTCGAGGTCAACGAGGACCACCATGGCGGAAAGCTGCGGCGCGTGTGGGTGACATGCACGCTGTATTGTAACACGCGTGTATATGACGCCAGAGGTGCAATGCGCGGCGATATCGGATGCACCAGGTGTCTTGGCGGCATCTGCTAGCATTCACTCCCAATTCGATGCCAGTTTACCGACACCAGACGCTAGAAACCATCCAAATGCCAGCGTCCGCTCTCAGAAAAAGATTCGTAATTCATACATCATCCTACTAATACGTACCCCGCATTCGAAAAGCCCCAAACCCCCATATTGGCATTATCCATAGCGCATACAAGTCGTACAGATACACAAATGCCGCCCATGTACCTAACGCCAGTCCAGAAAAGCAAAACCCAGTGGTATATCGCACCCCAAACGCCCTTCAAAGAAGCCCCATTCTGATCCGTATCCCTGGCTTATCGCCAAAAAAAGATAAGAAATCGCACACCGCACAAATGACAAAAGTCAACCCTCTCCTAAGCAACAATCCTCTTCAGCCCGCCAAAGAACCCCTTGATACTATTGTCCTCCTTCTTCTTACTACTCCTGCTCCGCTCCGTCTCACTGCGTCGGGGTCTCGCCCGCTCCTCGCCCGCGCCCCTGGTCCGCGGCCTATCGCTCTCCGTGCGCCTGCTCGCCGGTCTCTCCCTGTCTGTGACCGAGATGCGCCGACTCTTCGGACGCTCATGCTCCTGCTCGAGAATCGACACGTGACGGGTGGCTCGTCGGCGCTCTCGGCGCTCATTCGAAGACGTTGACGCGACGCCAACGACGGCTGCGGCATCGTCGACGAGCGGAGACGGCGGACCGTCTTCCATGTTTCGTTGAGATTCTAGGGCCGCAGCTGGCTCTGGGGGCTCAGGTGGTGGGGCATCGTCGACGGTCGCGCTTAAGGAGACGCCTCCGTCGCGAGCACCTGACATTTCAAGCTCCTGTTCTTTGGCCCGCCGCCGCTCCTCCTTTCGAGCACGATACTCAGCCTCTTCTTCCGCCGAGTTGAACCGGCGGTGTGCGTGTGAGTGGCGCCGACTGCGGTGCGGTCGCTCCCCTCTCTCCCGGCTCTCGTTGGAAGAATGTTGGCTACTTGCTCGGCCCTCTTTTTCCTTCCGCAAGGCCTCTACAGGGCTAGGTGGTGCCTCTGCAGGATCGGTACGGACGCGAGCCATTGGCTTTATTGACTTGGCACTAGGCACAACAGGGTCCGTTTTCGATCGGCCAAAGAGACCACCAAGTATACTGTTTCTGCGTGGAGGAGGCGGAGCATCTCGGCGACGGTCGCCTGTGTGTCTACGAGTAGGTTCACGGGGAGTGATGGGAGGTTCTGGAACGAATTCGTCTTCTTCTTCTTCAGCAGCACGACGAGCCGCGTCGCGAGGTTCGATAGGATCGATCTCAGCACCCTTGGTGGCCAACTTCCCCTTTCGGCGCAACCTTCTCTCTTCCTCTGTGTGATTGGCCTTCTCGCGTTCTAGACGTTTAGCCTCTTTCTCAGCCTCGTACTTCAGCCTCCGCTTCTCATGCCTCATCCGTCTCTCCTCCTCTTCTCGAGCATGCTTTTCTCCAGCTTCTCGAGCAAGCCGCCCCTCCTCTTCTTTGCGTAGTCGCTCCTGTTCTGCTCGTCTCGCATGGCGCTCCTCACGATGCTTCCGTCTCCGCTCTTCCTCTTCTGCTGCCTCTCTGACCGCATCCTCCTGGGCTATTCTTTCTTTCTCTGCACGTCGAGCTTCCCGACGCTGCCTTCGCTCAGCATCAGCTTCAACCTCCTCGACAGTGCGACGCTTGCTTTCTTTGTCGTCGCGACTGTCGCGGTGATGTCTGTGTGACCTGTGTTCGCGATGTGACCTTTCCTTGCTGCTGCTGCTCGCTTTCTCGGTCTCTCGCAACCTTTCTTTGTGTCTGCCATACTCGCGGTCCGTTAGGCTATCCCTTCGTTTGCTCTTGGCAGATCCAGCGAGCTTTGCAGCAGCTAACAACGCCATGGGATTCAACGTAGGCCGCTCACTAGCGCTCGCGTTGCTCTCGCGTCGGCGATGTGAGTGTCTGCTATCCCGGTGGGTATGGGAGTGTCGACGACGGTGCTTGTCCCTCGGTGTTGTGTCGGGCGTGGGTTCGTCAACCAATGCTGACTCGTTTGGCGGCGTCCGTGGCTGCTTATCTTCGGGTAGACCAGTAGGATCAAGGCTTTCTTCTATTGCGGGCGGAACTGCTTCTCGAGAGCTTTCGGGCATATCCACTCCCCTATCCTGCTCCCGGGGTTCATGGGTTTGTGCACTTTCTTCCACAAATGCTACCTGGGGAGGCTCTTCAGTCACCGGCTGTGTTACAGGATCTTGCGATGGCTCAACAGGTGCCTCCTCGCCGATTTCAGGGACTTCAGCGGCAACAGTGGTAGACTCTTTTGACGGCTCCGGCTCTGGTGCTGGCTCTGAATCTATTTTTTGACTAGGATCAGGCTCTTGAGCTTGTTCCGTTGCTCCGCCTGCTCCCTCTTCCGTTGTTCCCGAGGATCCAAGATCGATATTTCTTGTACTTGGTTCTCCGGCGTTCTTCTGGTCAGGAGAAATTCCAGCATCTTCAGTAGGCACTTCCATAGACGTTTCTTCAAGTTCTACCGGAGGTGTGGTTGGTTGCACCTCATCCATCTCTTCATCGAGTGGCGCATGTGGAGCATCTTCGGATTCTTTTTGTGTAGCCTCTTGGGGCTGATCGCCAGATTCGGCAGCCTTCGCCTCATTGGATGCACTCACAACAGCTTCACCATCGGCGACCTCCTGTTGATTTGTGTGGACAGGTACAGCTTTATCAACACTACAAGTGTCGTCAACAGCAGGCTTTGCAGTAGTCTCTTCAGGAGGTGGTGCAGCCGTTTCTTGCGGCAGCTCCTGGGCAGTATCATCCGGAACGATAGGCTCAACGTTTACCTCTTCACCGACGGGCGGTGCATCTTGGTCGTCAGCGCAATCATGTGATTTGTTCCCGGTTGGCTCTTCTGCTACGGGGCTTGACTCTTGGTTATTCAATTCGGGCTGCTCAGTAGCTGGCTGTTCCGCTTGTGTGGAAGCATCTTGTGCGTCATTGGTTTCTGGTTGTTCTGTGTTGCCTTCATTCTGTTCATCCTCCTTTCCACTCGAAGGCCCCTCTTGCGCGTCGACCCCATCGGCACTTTCTGCTACTGCCTCGCTCGCAACGGTATTATCAGTAGCTGCTGCGTCGGCTTCGCTTTGGGCCGGCTCGACAATAGCATCCGGGGAGGGACATTCCTGCTCCGGTGTGACATCGATTTTGGCCAAAGGTTCTGCATCCCCGGCAATAGAAGCTTCGTCCAACTCTTGACTGGACTCTTGGTTCAGAACCACCTCACGCTCCTCAATTACATCTGGAGCGGGGAAACTCTCACTGTTGACTTCTTCGGCATCAGGTTGTGCGGGAGGCCCAGGCATGGCGTCTTGAGACACCGGCTCGACCACCAAATCCTCCTGAGGCTTCAAGACCGGCACCTCCTCCACTACCGCATCTTCGAGCACTGGGGTCTCGACAATCTGTGCAGCTGCTTCCGTTGGATGCGGGTCGGTCGCAGCCTGAGACTCCACCGTCATAGCTTCATTTACTTCATTCGGTGGGGAGGGCTCAATGCCGCTTGGCTCGCTCTCTTGCTCTTCTGCATCCGGCATGGGACTTCTCGAGATAGATTCATCGACAATGCAGGCAGCGCTTGCATCAGCAGGCGGTTCAATGGAGACTGGACTCTCGATGTCAGAGTTTGCCGTGTCCGTCGAGTCCTCAACCAAAGGCTCTTGCGAAGTCGTATCCTCATCGGTCGTAACAGGATCAACTAGATGTTCAGAGCTGTCGGTAGGGCTCTGCCCCTCGATCGCATCAATTTGCACATTGGTAATCTCAGTGCTGACATCGTCTGGAGTTCCTGGATCGGGTTTTTCAGGTTGTGCTTCTGCTTCGGTATCCGAGCCTTGAGGATGACTGCGTCCGATATCGCCGCCCGCCGGCTCATCAACGACGTCGTTCACGCTGCCACCAGTAGGGACTTCAGGCGTCGCATGCACGTCGTTAGGTTCATCGTTCGAATCTGATGCGTTTGAAGCTTGCTCGGTCGGCTCGTCGTTAGCAGGCGCATCAGACGGGACTTGGAGGTCGGAAACGGTGGCGCTATCCTCTTCTTGGCCAACTACATGCGGATCAGCACTCGGATCATGACTGGAGTCCACAACTGCCTCAACAGGTTCGGCGGCCTCCTCTTCGACGACAGAGGTAGTCCTATTTCCAGTGGGAAGGGTTTCGTCATCGCTGCCAGAAATTGCGGTACTGGTCGTTTCCTCTACACCATCGCCGTCATCCCCACGATCGTCCTGGTTGGTCTGATTGTCGTCGGGCATTGCACTGTCGTCGCTCTGAGGATCTGCGTTCGCAGCAATAAGTGAAAGATCTTCGGCTCCAACCGAGTCTTCGTCAGGGTGATCGGTTTGCTCATTGGGGCCGTCGCCATGTGTCTCATCTGCTTTCAAATTTAACACTTCACAAATATTGTCAAGCTCGGTAGTGTCTGATGTTTCGTTGTCAATGGGACCATCGTGGAAGATCTGTCTCTCCCCTTCACTATCACCTGGCTGATCGGGATCCAATGTAGCAACGGCAGTGGATGTGTCCCTAGTCGCGCTGGTGTCCAGGGAGATGACGGTGGCCACCGGAGACGAATTTCCATCGTTTTTCTCGACATTGGCGATTTCTGTTCCTTGATCCCCGGCGAGCTCTTCGCTAGACGTTTCGCTGCTTGCTTCAGCGACGATAGTTTTACTCTCTGCAGTGTCAACCGCAGCTATTGTGGCAATCGCGGAATCGGTCGTATCGTTGGATTCGGCAATAAGATCTGTCTCCAAAAGCTGGTCTTCTTTAGGTGATTGAGCTTCGCCTTCAACGTGTACTTCGGGATCTTCACAAGTTTGCGGAGCACCTTTAGCGTCGTCTTGGCCGGCATCGGTGTCACACACAAGAGTTGTCGCCACACTAGTATCTTGCTGGTTCTCCTCGTTTGATGTTGCGCTTTGGTCGGCTTCTGCCATAGCGGTCGCGGTAACAGGAATGTTTCCTTCGTCATCCACGCTCGATGCCACAGAATGGGCCTTCAGGACCCTTTCGACTATGGCAACATCGAGAGGGTTTGGCTCGCTATCTTCGACATGTGGACAATCTGATGCGACCTCGCCCTGTACCGCAAGCTCGTCTTGTGTTGTGGGTTCAGGCTCCAGTACCGCATTGCTCACATTGGTAGGTTCGGGTGGCTTCTCATCCATAGAATGAGTCTCTTCGGGCGATTGGCTTGTGGGGGCAAATTCATCATCCGGTAAAGAGGTGAGACCAATTGAGGCTTCGGAGCCTACCGAAACATCCGTGCCCGCTGCAGGCTCCGTCTCTGGATCAGTTCCTAGAGTGCTTGATTCTTGAGATAGCGGTTCACTTGCTGCAGCCTGGTTCTTATCCGTGATAGGTTGGCTCTCGTTGGACTCATCGCCCGCTGTCGATCCGGGCTCGGCGGAGGTTCCACTCTCCTCTACCAGATCATCGACGTCACGGGGCTCTGCAATCACGGCAGGATCTTCAACTGGGCTAGCGCCCGTTTCACTGATAGAGTCCTCCCCTTCATGATGTGATACAACCACCGATTCTCCATCCATCGTAGGCTCCGCAGCGTTGTCGTTCTCATCCACGGATATTGCAGCTGGGGGTAGGTTTTCCTGTGCCTGCATGTCCTCCGGCGCATTTTGCTCTGTAGTCGTTCCGTCGATTGCATGCTTGGTTTCACTATCGTCGTTCCCGTCAGGACTCTGCGTCTCGACGTTCCCGTCAGCTGCTGGGTCAATACCCTCATTTTCGACCGTTGCGGGACTCTCGCTTGAAGCCTGTGGGTCTTTATTTCCGGCTTCGCTTTGCTGCTCCGTTGATTCGTCTTCCTCTGGATGCTCTTTCATGTCATCAACAGGATCTTCTTGTGTCTGTGGTGTCTCAACAACGGCTTCAATGAGCGTGTCGCTTGGTGACTCTGGTTTGGGCTCAAGCATGTCTGGCTCCGAGCTGACTTGCACCTCGTCTGGTTGGTCATCACCTTGCTCCGTTTCTTGGATTGAAAGAACTGGTTCCGCTTCTGCATCAGGATCTTTACTTGTATCCTCTCCATCCTCAAGAGCAGCCTCCTCTGAGCCTGGATTTTCCTCAGATGGGCTATGTTCAGATTCGATCGCGTTGTGCTGGCTTTGTTGAGGTTCAGGCTGATTTCCTGCAGGCTGGCTGTCTGCAACGACGCTGTCGTCAGCCAGCTCGCCTTCGAGCTTGGCGTCTTCAGAAGATATGTCCTCAGGCGCATCAGCTGTAGGCTGATTCTCTTCGGGGCCTGGCATGTCAGATGGCAAGGCATCGGGTGCGCTGTCGGGCTGGTCATCCGGTGTCGTAGCCTTTTCTGAACTCTCGTTGTCTTCTGCAGCCTGGATGTTCTCGATGACTTCTGAGATTTCTAGAGTCTGAACATCTTGTGCAGGCTGAGAGTCCTCTGCAGTCGATGTATCCTCTGGAATCGATGTATCCTCTGCAGATGGTGTGCCCTCTATAGTTGGTGTGCCCTCTGTAGCTGGTGTACGCTCTGAAACCTGGGTTTCCTCTGCAGCTGCACTCTGATCCACAGGCGCAACGTCTACCACAGGCTCGCGCTCCTCTGCTGACGTGCAATCCTCTGCAGCAGTAGCCTCAACTGTAGCAGCGATCTCCTCTATGACAGCACCCTCGTCGGCAGAGGCAGAGTCTTGTACAGAAGCACCATCTTCTGCAGGAGCAACTTCTACCGCAGGAGCAACTTCTACCGCAGGAGCAACTTCTACCGCAGG